>NC_043979.1:39309935-39487435 GCF_902148855.1 Sphaeramia orbicularis | reverse complement strand
GAACTAACATCGGCCACTCTCACGTAAAAAGTGCTTTTAGGATGCTTCAAATAACCATTATTTAATTTTTTTTTAAAAAGTGTTAAATAATAATAAATAAAATAGAAACAAAAAAGAAAAACAAAAAACAAAAATGAACCACCGCCATATCTGCATTTGAATAAATATCTAAAAATATCGATACAGTATCGTGAAATGAAATATCGCAGAACTGATATTTTCTTACAGCCCTACTAGTCGGTAGGGCTGTAAGAAAATATTGGTTCTGCAATATATCGCGATATTTCATTTCACAATACTGTATCGATATTAAAAAAGTACTGTATCGTTATTTTTAGGTAATTATTCAAATGCAGATATTGTGGTGGTTCATTTTTGTTTTTCTTTTTTCTTACATTTTATTTATTATTATTTAACACTCGTTTATTCAATAATGTTAGTTCCTTTGTTGGGATTGCACAAAATAATGTTCTGATGTTTGTTATCAATTAAAAGAATATGAATATTTGAACAGGATCTTAAAATGTAACGTCTGTAAAACATTTAAGTTTGAATTTTAAATTTAGTGATATAGTATTAGATCTTGTTCTGATCAAATAAAAATGTGTTTAGTATTTGTGAAGATTTCTGGTGTAATTCGATTTTTCAAGGAAATAATCATTAGAAAAAAAAAAAAAAGAAACAAACAAAAAATTGCCTTTTTAACAGTATCATGATATATCGTGATATATCGTATTGTGATCCTAGTAGGGATGTAATGACATGAAAATTTCATATCACGGTTATAGTGACCAAAATTATCACGGTTATCATTATTATCGCGGTATTGTTGAAATGTGGTCAAAATGTTCAAAAAGTACTAATACACACACTGAAATAATTTGGAAAAAAAAAAAAAATCGGCATAATGTACTTTCTGTTGCAGAAACATTCAAATATTAACATGTAAACATCAAAAATACAAATGTGCATTAAAAATATGTGTTCATGTGCATTTTTGCACATCTTTTGTCTACTTTAGTATGTTTTTAGTGTATTTTTGCATATTTTTTGTATACTTGTGTATTTTTTCTTATTTTTAGTATACTTCAGGATGTTTTTAGTGTATTTTTGCATATTTTTTCAATACTTTAGTGTATTTTAGCATATTTTTTGTATATTTTAGTGTATTTTTGCATATTTTTTGTATATTTTAGTGTATTTTTGCATATTTTTTGTATATTTTAGTGTATTTTTGCATATTTTTCGTGTAGTTTAGTATATTTTTAGTGTATTTTTGCATATTTCTGTATACTTCAGCGTATTTTTAGTGTAATGGTGTGAGAAACGTTTGTATTTGTCATTACTTCTAGTTCATTCTGTTCTTATTTGACTGATTTTTGACCAACTTTAGCTCATACTGGTCTAAATGTGGAACCTAAATGAACATGAGTCTAAAACAGTGAATACCAAACATACAAACGTGCATTAAAGATATGTGTTTGTGTATTTTTGCACATCTTTTGTCTACTTTAGTATGTTTTTAGTGTATTTTTGCATATTTTTTTTGTACACTTTAGTATATTTTTAGTGTATTTTTGCATATTTGTTGTATACTTTTGTGTATTTTTTCTTATTTTTAGTATACTTTAGAATGTTTTTAGTGTATTTTTGCATATTTTTTGTATACTTTTGTGTATTTTGTCTTATTTTTAGCATACTTTAGTATGCTTTTAGTGTATTTTTGCATATTTTTTGTATATTTTAGTCTATTTTTGCATATTTTTCGTGTAGTTACCTCCGCCAAGGAGGTTATGTTTTTGCCAGGGTTTGTTTGTTTGTTTGTTTGTTTGTTTGTTTGTTTGTTTGTTTGTCTGTCTGTTAGTGTGCAACATAACTCAAAAAGTTATGGACAGATTTGGATGAAATTTTCAGGGTTTGTTGGAAATGGGATAAGGAAGAAATGATTAAATTTTGGTGGTGATCGGGGGTGGGGGGGCCACGGGGGGGCCCACGGGGGGGCTCACTGATCAGCCTTGGCGGAGGTCTGCGCTCTGCGAGTGCTTCTAGTTTAGTATATTTTTAGTGTATTTTTTGCATATTTTTGTATACTTTAGTGTATTTTCAGTGTAATGGTGTGAGAAACGTTTGTATTTATCATTATTTCTAGTTGATTCTGTTCTGATTTGACTGATTCTGATCCACTTTAGCTCATACTGGTCTAAATGTGGAACCTGAACGAACATGAGTCTATAACTGTGAATACCAAACATCCAAATGTGCCTTAAAGACGGCACCTTATCGCCATCGTTGGACCATTTTCCAGATCAAGTTTGTGTTCTAAGTGCAGTAATCGAACACGGTTATCATGTTAATTAGAATTTAAACGGTAATCTTACTGCGGTTTATCATTATACCGGTAATCGTTACATCCCTTGATCCTAGTATTGCGATTTGTATCGTATCGCCAGATTCTTGCCAATCCGCAGCCCTACAAGTCGGTACGTTCCAAAGCAGCAAAACTAAACCAAAATGAAAAGGCAGAGCTGTTCTTCACATGCTGTTTCCGTCTGTTACGTAATACGAGGCTAGGTTTTTCTACATTTTTAGGCCCCGAGTAAAATGAGCAAAACGTAGTAAAGGTCATGGCTCCTGCTTCCGACACAGCCCGAGTACCCCCCCCCCACTCTACATCCTCCTGGTATGTAAACGGCAGTCATTCAGTAAAGCGCTCTCAGCTGCTGAGGCATATGATGCACACACTTCTGAAGAAAGGTCACCATCAGTCGTGTGAAAACAAGAGCCCTTCATTCACTTTCTCTCCTCACACAAACGCAGCAGCGGGGCGCTTCATTTACTGCCTCTGCAATCGATAGCCCACCGCCCCGGTCATCAGAGGAAAGAGCCGGGGCTTATACGCTCATGGGTCTGCTTGATCCACCAACTGCCAACGCCGAGCCCAAGTCCGAGTAGATTAATAATCCAAGTCTAAGGACCGATCCCAACTCACCCCTTCGCCTAGTGTTTTTCAACCTTGGGGTCGCCTGAAATTTCTAGTAATTGATAAAAATAAAAAATTAAAAAATTACTATGCAGCCAAGAAAGTGCTGGCACTGAGATGGCAGCCGCTTCATACTATATCACGTCAATAACACTGGTCAACAACAAATGTATTGTTTAAGTTTTTTGAGCTGATTTAGGATAATTTTGGTGTGCTGAATCCAAAAATCACATTAATTTTGCTCAATCAGGTCAACTTTCTGAACTATGCTACATATTGGCTTTTTAACATTTTTGCTTACATTTATGGGCATTTTCACATCATATGATACAAAATTCTTTCATATTTCTTGCAATAAATGAGTTCTGAAGATTGTACAGGGTGGGGAAGCAAAATTTACAACAAACATTTAGTTGTTTTTTCTCAGCAGGCACTACGTCAATTGTTTTGAAACCAAACATATATTGATGTCATAATCATACCTAACACTATTATCCATACCTTTTCAGAAACTTTTGCCCATATGAGTAATCAGGAAAGTAAACGTCAAAGAGTGTGTGATTTGCTGAATGCACTCGTCACACCAAAGGAGATTTCAAAAATAGTTGGAGTGTCCATAAAGACTGTTTATAATGGAAAGAAGAGAATGACTATGAGCAAAACTATTACCAGAAAGTCTGGAAGATACTATTAAAGAAGAATGGGAGAAGTTGTCACCCCAATATTTGAGGAACACTTGCGCAAGTTTCAGGAAGCGTGTGAAGGCAGTTATTGAGAAAGAAGGAGGACACATAGAATAAAAACATTTTCTATTATGTACATTTTCTTGTGGCAAATAAATTCTCATGACTTTCAATAAACTAATTGGTCATACACTGTCTTTCAATCCCTGCCTCAAAATATTGTAAATTTTGCTTCCCCACCCTGTACTTTTGCCAATTTATGATTAATGTTTTTTTTTTTTTAATATTACAGGTGAATGAAATGGCTTCGACTAGAAGATCTTGCAAAAATAAGCCTGACGTATTCTGCTACATCTGCGGTGAATACACCATTGTACCTAACAGGAATCAAGTCACAAGTTTCATAAAGTGTGCTTACCAATCTTATTTTGGTATTAAACTTGGTGACCAAGATAAAGTTTGGGCGCAGATTGTAAGAAGATCAAATTTTTCAAAATCAAATTAGCAAAAAAACCTGACCTGATTGAGAAAAACAGATGTCATTTTTGGATTTAGCGGTGCAAAATGGTCCGAATTCAGTTGAAAAAAACTAGACAACTTGCAAAAAACATTTTTTTGTAACCCAGTGTAATGGATCAATTATTTTCTACATATACAGTGGTGTGCAAAAATTTTAGAACACTTGTCAAATCTTAAAAAAATTGGTGGTTTATTTTTTTCCCAGAGCCTGAATTTCACTTTTTTTGCTATTGCAAAAGGAAAAGGTACTGAAAATACTTCACCTACAAATTTCTCAGTCTAGTCCTTTTTTTATATTTTACTCTAATATTTATGTCGCGTTTCTACTGCGTGGTACCGGCTCGACTCGGCCTTTTTGCGTTTCCATTACAAAAAAGGACCTGGAATCTGGTACCCAGTACTAGTTTTTTGGTATCACCTCCGCCGAGGTTCCAAGCGATACTAAACCGTGACGTATAAACACTGCAGATCACTGATTGGTCAGACAGTTTTCTCTGTGACCCGCCGTTTTACAAAAAACAGATGCGGAAGTGGACAGTAAATATAGCAGTACATTAATCCACATGATAACAGCCCAAAACTACACCATGGTCGGTCGAGGAGATTCAGTCTTTGGTGGCCGACGTAAAAATTCAGACGAGACAACACGCAACGAGCGAGTTTTCAGCAACTCTCTGAGCAGACGACTCGGAAATAACGCGCCGCATCGCTATGACGACCAGGTACTGTAAAGTCAGTAAAACATGTTCTGTGTTGACAGTGCCTTCCATCTGTCCACACAACGAAAGGAAACACAACTAATTTGTTTGACCATTTACTTCGACAACACACAGCTATTATATACTCCTGAGTATTTTTCGGCTAGAATTTACTTAGGGGGTCAAATGAGTGGCTATTTTTGTCAAAAAAAAAAAAAAAAGAAGTTGTCAGAAATGCATAGAACTGTGTTGAAATAATGCTAATATATTTGTGCACAGACTACTGATATTATTTGACAGTGGAAGCTCTATTTTCAGAAATACTGGATTTGGAATAGCACGTGTATGTGAAAACTTTTGCTGGTGGACGGACGTGACATTACCCATGATGCTCTGGTCAGTACCAGTACTTTATTAGTTATAAACTCATATACTTACTATTGCTAATTCTCCTCTTATTCATAAATGTTAGTATTGTGGATCTAAAACAATAACAGCTGACACAAAAACACAAAATGTGGCAGTGGACGGATGTGACATGGTTGTTCCAGATCCCATCATACTGATGCTCGGCAGCCATGTCACCGTTTCCACTAATGATCCCTGCGCAAAAACTAGGATCAGAATTATTTATTGTATAGTTTATCATCATACTAAAGAGTAAATAACAATATAGAATTGTTATTTCTTTTTAAAAATGCTTATTATTAGAAAACTGTTGATTTAAAAAGTGACGTGACATTCTTCATGTATGTATTGGCGTAACATAAGCAGGATGGATCAGCACCATACTCCATATTGCAACCTGTAAAAATAAAACGTGATATGTAGGATAGAATCTGGTAAGAAAAATTGGGGAATCTAAAAGAATAGAATATTTGTTTTTCAGGTAAATTCAGTTCAAATATAACTTGGCCATTTGTGACGTGAAAATATAGCATTAATTGTGATGAAATTGGACATTTTTGACCTGAAAACATACAGGGGTTGGACAAAATACTGGAAACACCTTCACCTCAAGATGATAATGCTCCAATCCATACAGCTAGAATTGTTAAAGAATGGCATGAGGAACATTCTAATGAAGTTGAGCATCTCGTATGGCCGGCACAGTCCCCAGACCTCAACATTATTGAGCATTTATGGTCAGTTTTAGAGATTCAAGTAAGACATCGATTTCCACCGCCATCGTCTCTAAAAGAGTTGGAGGGTATTCTAACTGAAGAATGGCTTAAAATTCCTTTGGAAACAATTCACAGGTTGAATGAATCAATACCTCGGAGAATTGAGGCTGTAATTGTCACAAAAGGTGGACCTACACCATATTAAATTATATTTTGTTGATTTTTTAAGGTGTTTCCATTATTTTGTCCAACCCCTGTAGTTCATATGACCGTCAACATGTTGCAACAGAACTGAAATCCTGTCAATTTGCATAACTTGCATTTACCAACACAAAGTTCCTTTCCTTTGGGGATTCACTTAGATTGATTTCTGATGCACAAAGACATAAATAAGACCTCTAAGCAAATTTAAGCCATATTATATACTCCTGAGTATTTTTTCATGTCGCAAGGTTAAAAAAAAACACAGTGACAGTTTTTTCCAGTATCATGCAGCCCTAGTTGATTTTCATAAAAAGTTGCCCAAAGCCCATGAAACAGAGACAGTTACAGCTGCTGATGGCATGGGGAATTATTTCAGAAACAAAGTCGTCGCATCTGTTTATAGCGGCATTGATGACTGCTGATGACGCAACAGGTCTCGAAGGGTTGTGTCATTTCATGGTGGAATGTTTCAACCCCGTTTCAAGGGGTAGTGCCAAGTACAAGGGTCAAGGGGTAAGGGTAAGGTAGGGGCTAAATCTTTTCCCCCTACAGGAGCTTCTCACACAGGGATGAAACTTCCTCAGGATCTCCTCTGCTTATTATTGACATGCCGCAGCTTCAATCCCATCATTCACCTCTGAAAAGTGACACTTGGATGTTTCGGCTTCACATCCGTTTACCTAAAGCTCCGCATCACATCCATGAGTGAAACATGCCCTTTCTAAAAGATGCGCTCTGCCAGTGCGCTGTCATCCAAAATGATAGATGATGCAGAGCTGCTGACAGCTTCTTTTATGCCAAACAAGCACTTCTGGAACTGAGAAACACCTACCTCCGACTTATCGTCAACCATATGTTTTGCTTTAACCCATAAAGACCCAAACATCCGCCAGCGAACAAATACGTCTACTAGGGCTGCTTGATTATAGGAAAAAAAAATAATCACGATTATTTTAGCAATAACTGAAATCACGATTATTAAAAACGATTATTTGTTAACCTTAAAGTTGTTTATTTTTTTCTTGCAAAGCAATGTAAAATATACTCTTTAAACATAAATAAAGCTTTTAACCACTAAAACAAAGTATGTTCACTTTTGTACGAAACAAAAAAATCTTTGAATGCAAATAAGTGTACTGTAAATTCAAGTGTTTCCTTTTGTAAACAAATAGTGCACTGGAATTAAACTGCTCTAGACTTGCCATAGAACTGTAGCAATAAAAAAAAAAACTCACGTAAAGTGCAAATTATAAATTCAAGTATGTTCAATGTAGTATGAAACAGTAAATTCAGTGACGTGCGAGGTTTCAGTTCAGGCCTTCTGTGTACATCAGCCATCTAGAATACGCACGTTAGGGTTATACAGGTTAGGTGAGGTTAATACGGGAGTTGCAGCGTAAAGAGATTCGGAGACTGAAGACTGCATTGCAGGCGAAGTTGTAAACGGAGTTGTTTTTATGCGTTTTAGTTTTTCATAAGATTATGATTAGGGCGACACGGTGGTGCAGTGGTTAGCACTCGTGCCTCACAGCAAGAAGGTCCTGGGTTCGATTCCAACACCAGTCGACGGGGGTGGGACCTTTCTGTGTGGAGTTTGCATGTTCTCCCCGTGTCTGCGTGGGTTCTCTCCGGGTACTCCGGCTTCCTCCCACCATCCAAAGACATGCACTAATAGGTTAATTGGTTAATCTAAATTGCCCATAGGTGTGAATGTGAGAGTGATTGTTTGTCTCTATATGTTCAGCCCTGCGATGAACTGGCGACTTGTCCAGGGTGTACCCTGCCTTCGCCCCTATGTAGCTGGGATAGGCTCCAAGCGACCCCCGTGACCCTAGTGAGGATAAAGCGGGTTCAGAAAATGAATGAAAGATTATGATTAACGGTGGCGGTGGTTAAACTTTAGATGGTTTAAAGGTTTGTTGTGTTAGCGGTCGGTGCGGACACAACTACGAAACACTTTTTGCACGTGATGTGTTTTTGCTCTTCGTCGTCTTCATCAAACCCAAAGTGATTCCATACAATTGAATTGGACTTGCCTTTTTTGTTTACCAAGCACTTCTGCTGTAATTCTCTTGCCGTTTTTCCAGACCGCTAGGTACAACTTTCCTCTCAGGGCGGACCTGCCGGCTAGCTGGCAGCTGTAGCTTAGAGGGGGGCGGGGCAGAGCAGCTCATGGTAGCTTGCGTGCGCGTGAATTAAAACAACTCAAAATTAATAATCTTTTTTTCTCGATTACATAATTTTTGTAATCGTTGCGTGTAATAATCGAAATCGTAATCGAATTTCGATTAATTGCACAGCCCTAACGTCTACTGATGTAACCCTTTAATGGCCATAGCAGATAAAAGCATTTCTGCAGTTAGTTATCATTAAGTTTTCATTTTTAACCATGTGATGCATTTTAAAGGAACACATTCTCAACAATCAGCCTCATTTGGTTCATGAATTGACTCATGATCTAATGATTCCTGTGTTAACTATTCAACTTTAAACTGTTTAAAACCTGCTGATCCATTAATCCTATCAATACATGTAAATAAATGGTGTAAAATGCAGTTTGTCGTCTTTTCATGGTCATCAGATATGACCCATTTGGATGTTCAGAGGCTCCGTAGTTACCGTGGAAACACCGTCATCTTCTACAACGTTGATTCACCAGTGAAACCAATGGAGTTGGAACGATGACACATGTTTGTATGTTCAGTTAATGATAGATTTTGACAGTTTTCTCGCTTTTTGACGTAATAATCCTCAACTTTAATCTTAGCTTTAATTAACACCTACATCACAGGTGTCAAACATGCGACCCGGGGGCCAAATCTGGCCCGCCAAAGGGTCAATTCTGGCCCGTGGGATGAAAGTGCAAAAATTAACCTGAACAGTCCAGGCTGTCAAAGTCATTTTGGTTCAGGTTCCACATACAGACCAATGTGCTCTCAAGTAAAAATAACAACACAATAACCCATGAATAATGACAACTACAAATGTTCCTTGTGAAAAATTATGCGGAAAAAATTTAAGTGAAAAAAATAACATTACACTGTGAAAATACTTACATTTACAAAACTCTTCTTTCACAATAAAATGCAAATACATACATAAATAAAAACAATTATGAAGAACCCGAAATGTGCAATTTGAACAATATTCTGCCCGTTACTAAATATTTTGTGCGTTTATAGATCCACTGTGATCTGTAGTTGTGTTAATAAGAGATGTAATATTGTAGAAATTGTTCAAATTTTTGTTCCAAACTCCAAAATTTTATTGATATTCTGCCTGTTACCAAATGTTTATGTAACACTGTGTAGAATGTATGTGTATAAATAATAAGTCGAGGCATAATATTGTTCAAATTGCACTAATTTTTCAACTGAAATTTCTGTTTTTTCAGGTTATTCACATCTTTTTTGTAAAATGTAAATATTTTCATAATTTAATTGGGGGTTTTTTGTACTAAAACAAAATGGAAAAACTTGGATTTGTCAGTATTTATAGGTCATTATGTCATTATTGTACTGGTCTGGCCCGCTTGAGATCAAATTGGCCTAAATATGGCCCCTGAACCAAAATGAGTTTGACACCCCTGACCTACATGATAACTAAATTAAATACAGGAAAACACATGATTTAAACTGCAAAACTGCAAAATACAGAGGGTAATATTGGAATAAATGGTAATAAATCACTTAAGAAAGGTTAAGTATGGAGAAAAATTCATTTGAGAACTGCCATAAAAGTAGCACTGGGTCTTTATGGGTTAAAATGATGATAATATCACTACAACCACGTTAACTGATGGTACAAACTGCTCTTATAGCTGTAAAAGCAAAAACAAAGCGAACCATACATAGTGATAATTTACGCTTGGCTAATACATAAACTGAAAGATGAGCTTGTAAACATTGATTCACCAGTAAAACCATGTAGTTGGATCAGTGACAGAGGATGGAAACACTGGGTTTACGATCAGTTAATGATAGATTTGGATGATAAAACCACTTTTTCTTCAGTTTTCTCTGTTTTTTATATAATAATCCTCAACTTTACTCTGAGCTTTTATGAACATCAGCACGATCAGTGAATTAAATATAAGAAAATACATGATTTAAGCTGCAAAAACGCATCTTTTTGCAGGATTCTGTTGGGTTTCTGTAAATTGGCTTGAGAGGCTCGATATGTAATGTGTCATGAGATAACTTTTGTTATGATTTGGCGTTATATAAATAAAATTTGATTGACTGATTGATCTTTTCATGGTCATCAGATACGGCCCACTTGGACGTTCGCGAACACCGTCATCTTCTACAACATTGATTCACCAGTAAAACCCATGGAGTTGGATCAGTGACAGTGGATGGACACACTGGGTTTATGTTCAGTTAATACTGTATTTTACAAAAAAAGTCACTTTTTATTCAGTTTTTTCTATTTTTGATGAATAACCCTCAACTTTAATATGGGCTTTAATGAACATCTACATGATCAGTGAATTAAATATTAGAAAATACATGATTTATGCTGCAAAAATACATCTTTTCATGGCCATCAGATATGACCCATTTGGATGTTCATAAACACCGTCATCTTCTACAACATTGATTCACCAATAAAACCCATCATGTGTCAATGACAGTGGATGGAGACACTTGGTTTATATTCAGTTAATGAGAGATTTTACAAAAAAAGTGACTTTTTCTTCAGTTTTCTCTGTTTTTGATATAATAACCCTCAACTTTAATGTGAGTTTTAATGAACATTTACATGATCAGTGAATTAAATATGGGAAAATACATGATTTACGCAGCAAAACTGCATCTTTTCATGCCCATCAGATATGACCCATTTGGACGTTAGTAAACACTGTCATCTTCTACAACATTGATTCAACAGTAAAACCCATGGAGTTGGATCAATGACAGTGGATGGAGACACTGGGTTTATATTCAGCTAATGATAGATTTTACAAAAAAAAGTCACTTTTTCATCAGTGTTCTCTGTTTTGATATAATAACCTTTGCATTTACTCTCAGCTTTTATGAACATCTACATGATCAATGAATTAAATACAGGAAAATACATGATTTACGTTGCAAAAATGCATCTTTTTATGGTCATCAGATACGACCCATTTGGACGTTAGTAAACAATGTCATCTTCTACAACATTGATTCACCAGTAAAACCCATCATGTGTCAATGACAGTGGATGGAGACACTGGGTTTATGTTCAGTTAATGAGAGATTTGCAAGAAAAAGCCACATTTCATTCAGTTTTCTCTGTTTTCGATATAATAACCCTCGACTTTAACGTGAGCTTTAATGAACATCTACATGATTGGTATATTAAATATGGGAAAATACATGATTTACGCTGCAAAAATGGATCTTTTCATGGTCATCAGACACGACCCATTTGGACGTTAGTAAACACCGTCATCTTCTACAACATTGATTCACCAGTAAAACCCATCATGTGTCAGTGACAGTGGATGGAGACACTGGGTTTATGTTCAGTTAATATTATATTTTAGTAAAAGAGTCACTTTTTCTTCAGTTTTCTCCGTTTTTGATACAATAACCCTCAACTTCAATGTGAGCTTTAATGAACATCTATATGATTGGTATGTTAAATATGGGAAAATACATGATTTACGCTGCAAAAATGGATCTTTTCATAGTCATCATTCATGGATATTACCCATTTGGACTTTCGGAAACACCGTCATCTTCTACAACATTGATTCACCAGTAAAACCCATCATGTGTCAATGACAGTGGATGGAGACACTGGGTTTATGTTCAGTTAATGATAGATTTGCAAGAAAAAGCCACATTTTCTTCAGTTTTCTCTGTTTTCGATATAATAACCCTCGACTTTAACGTGAGCTTTAATGAACATCTACATGATTGGTATATTAAATATGGGAAAATACATGATTTACGCTGCAAAAATGGATCTTTTCATAGTCATCATTCATGGATATGACCCATTTGGACTTTCGGAAACACCGTCATCTTCTACAACATTGATTCAACAGTAAAACCCATCATGTGTCAATGACAGTGGATGGAGACACTGGGTTTATGGTCAGCTAATGATAGATTTTACAAAAAAAAGTCACTTTTTCATCAGTGTTCTCTGTTTTGATATAATAACCTTTGCATTTACTCTCAGCTTTTATGAACATCTACATGATCAATGAATTAAATACAGGAAAATACATGATTTACGTCGCAAAAATGCATCTTTTTATGGTCATCAGATACGACCCATTTGGACGTTAGTAAACAATGTCATCTTCTACAACATTGATTCACCAGTAAAACCCATCATGTGTCAATGACAGTGGATGGAGACACTTGGTTTATGTTCAGTTAATATTATATTTTAGTAAAAGAGTCACTTTTTCTTCAGTTTTCTCTGTTTTTGATATAATAACCCTCAACTTCAATGTGAGCTTTAATGAACATCTATATGATTGGTATATTAAATATGGGAAAATACATGATTTACGCTGCAAAAATGGATCTTTTCATAGTCATCATTCATGGATATGACCCATTTGGACTTTTGGAAACACAGTCATCTTCTACAACATTGATTCAACAGTAAAACCCATGGAGATGGATCAATGACAGTGGATGGAGACACTTGGTTTATATTCAGTTAATGATAGATTTTACAAAAAAAAAAGTCACTTTTTCATCAGTGTTCTCTGTTTTGATATAATAACCTTTGCATTTACTCTCAGCTTTTATGAACATCTACATGATCAGTGAATTAAATACAGGAAAATACATGATTTACGTCGCAAAAATGCATCTTTTCATGGTCATCAGATACGTTTGTAAACAATGTCATCTTCTACAACATTGATTCACCAGTAAAACCCATCATGTGTCAATGACAGTGGATGGAGACACTGGGTTTATGTTCAGCTAATGATAGATTTTACCAAAAAAAGTCACTTTTTCATCAGTGTTCTCTGTTTTGATATAATAACCTTTGCATTTACTCGCAGCTTTTATGAACATCTACATGATCAGTGAATTAAATACAAGGAAAATACATGATTTACACAGAAAAACCTCAAAATAAAGAGGATATTATTAGAATAAATGGTGATAAATCAATTAAGGAGGGAAAAATTCCTGTCATATAAGTAGCTTTGGGTCTTTATGGGTTAAATATCATAAACACATGCTTGAATATGGAGTGTATAATAGAAAAACAAAGCAAAATGACAGTTTCCTTTTTGAATCTCATGTAAAAACCTCCACTTAGGAGATGATACCACATATATTTTAGTGCATATTTGATTTCCTCTTACCTTATTAGAATATGGAGGCCTGGCCAGGTTGATGCCATCTCTGATGAGTTTATCCCTGATCATGATCTTCAGCTTCAGTTTGGGGTATATAACGAGCTCCCTCCTGTTGTTGCCCAGGGTCAGGTTCCTCTGCGCGCCCATGTACCCACCACCGGTGCGCCCTACCCGGTCACTGTTGGGCTCGGTCCAGGACTTGGATCCCCTCAGTTTGGACTCATACTGGTTGACCATGTGACTGGTGTAGATCTCAGCTGCGGGTGGCATGGGCTCCAAGGTGAAGTACAGTCCACTGGCCGTCTCTTTGGCTTCCTCCTTCAGCCTCCTCACCGCGTCGTGAATCCGCTGTCTGTGGTGAGGGATATAGACCCCGATCGCATCCAGGTCCGGATCTCCGATTTGTTTGCACACCTCCAGATCGTCGTAGCCGTTATCCACGAAAGATTCCACATACTGGGCGAGCTGGAGGGTCTTAAGCCACTCGTAGACGATGACAGGTCCGTTACTGGTCATTTTGGCTGGTGCCAGATCGGCTACAACTCAAACTGGAACAAGACGCCAAAGTGGTTACGCATTATATGATTCCCAAACGACAAAATCCGATTTCTTTCTTTTTTTTTTTTTTTTTTTTTTTTTTAATTTTACACATGAAGCATAAACCAGTGAATTAAACCATCCATAGAAAAGGTTTGCGTATTTCCAACCATATGCGTCCGACGCGTTGTTGTGGTCCGACTCTTTAACACCTGTCAATAATTACGCATCAAGATCACTTCGGGTTTTTTTTGTTTTGTTTTGTTTTTTAAATCCAACCCACGATGACTTACCATGCGCAACACATTCCAGTAAATACCTCCAATAACAATACAAATAAAAAGAAAAACAAGCAGGGGTCGACTCAAACTATTGTCATTCAAATGATCCAAACAGATTTTTAGTCCGTTACGCACGGAATCTCCTGCGTCTTAACAATCAAATAAGGGGGTTTTAAGCTCCAAAAGTCACCCCCCCCCCTCTCCAAAAAAAAAAAAAAAAAAAAAAAAAAAAGGAAGCCGGTTCGTGTGATAAATCCACGTAATGTCAACCAGACTTGAAAATGACACAAAGTCCGAGACGCCGCCGCTGACGACTGACGCCAAAACGCGCGGATCCGTGGTTCCGTGTCCAAAAAAAAAAAAAAAAAAAAAAAAAAAACGCTCAACCTACGCGTAATCCCGCTCCTGTAGCCGGCACATCCACTTCCACATCCACATCCACGGTCCACGGGAACTGCAGCCAAGAACCAACATGCTCACTGCTGCTCCTCTGCCGTCCACGCCCCCCCTTCAAAAAAAAAAAAAAAAAAAAAAATCACACCGTGCCCATTTAAAAATAGTGGTGCGCGTTTTTTTTGCCTTCTCCCAACTTGTCACGCCGTCTCGTGGAGGGTGAGGGTGGGGGTGTGGGGTGGAGTGGGGAGGGGGTGTGGGTCAGCAGGTTCCCACAGACTTGTCCAAACTTGGTCGGAAACGAAAGCGCATCTCCATGTGAAAAATCCACGCTGCTGCTGCTGCTGCTGCTTTGTGACACTATGTTATTCCCCCCACGATGTGATGTCGTCCACCGCACCTCTCCCTCTCCTTTACGCACACACACACACACTCAGAAACACACACACACTCTCTCTCTCACCCATTCAGCATTTCCACGCTCGGGCTTCAACACGCATGAGCTCCCTCTATGTGGGAACTGTGGAACTGAAGGTTCAGAGCTGATGTAATGGAATAACCTCAAGTACTCATCTACCCATCTATCCCAGGGGTCTGCAACCTGGATTATCAAAAGAGCCAGTTTGCACCATATTCCACCAAAAAAAAAAAAAAAAAAAAAAAAAAAAAAAATCTGGAGCTGCAAAAAATAACAGCTTATAAACTTTTAAAAGTTTCTGTCTATCTATCTATCTATCTATCTATCTATCTATCTATCTATCTATCTATCTATCTATCTATCTATCTATCTATCTATCTATCATAGTTACATAATTCCTGTATTTATTTTCAGTTACTTACAGCACTGGGAAAAATCAAAATCTTTGTATTTTGTATCTTGTATTTTTCTCATTTCTAGTCCAAATATCTCGTCACACTTAAAATAAGACATAATCACCTAAAGAGTAACTTTTCAGTGAGATATAAGAACTGATTTTTAGACAATAGATCTGGAAGATCTTATTTCAAGAAATCTTACCAAGATAATTTTCACTAAAAAAAAATCTTGAATTAAGCCGAAACTTCTTGAGTCAGGCTAAATAAATAAATAAATAAATAAATAAATAAATAAATAAAATCTTGACCTAAACAGAAAATTCTTGAATTAAGCAAAAAAAATAAAATTAAAAAATCCAATTAAGAAAAAAAAATCTTTAAGAAAAAATCTGGAAATAAGCAAAAAATAAATAAATAATTAATAATAATAATAATAATAATAATAATAATAATAATAATAATAACAATAATAATAATCTTGAATTAAGCCAAAATTTGAGTCAGGCAAAAAAAAAAAAAAAAAATCTTGACCTAAGCAGAAAATTCTTGAATTAAGCAAAAAAAAATCTTCAATTAAGAAAAAAAAAACTTTAATTAAGCAAAAATCTGGAAATAAGCATAATAATAATAATAATAATAATAATAATAATAATAATAATAATAATCTTGAATTAAGCCAAAACTTCTTGAGTCAGGCAAAAAAAAAAAAAAAAAAATCTTGACCTCAGCAGAAAATTCTTGAATCAAGCAAAAAATTCTTGAATTAAGCAAAAAAAAAAACAAAAAAAAACTTCAATTAAGAAAAAATATCTTTAAGAAAAAATCTGGAAATAAGCAAAAATAAATAAATAAATAAATAATAATAATAATAATAATCATAATAATAATAATAATAATCTTGAATTAAGCCAAAACTTCTTGAGTCAGGCAAAAAAAAAGAAAAAAAATCTTGACCTAAGCAGAAAATTCTTTCATTAAGCAAAAAAAAAGAAAATCTTTAATTAAGCAAAAATCTGGAAATAATAATAATAATAATAATAATAATAATAATAATAATCTTGAATTAAGCAAAAACTTCTTGAGTCAGGCAAAAAAAAAATTCAATTAAGAAAAAAAAAAATCTTTAATTAACCAAAAATCTGGAAATAAGCAAAAAAAAATAATAATAAAAAAAAAATAAAATAAATAATAATAATAATAATCTTGAATTAAGCAAAAACAAAAAAAATCTTGAATTAAGCAAAAATAAATAAATCTCGAATTAAGCACAAAAATCTGCTATTGAAACAAGTGAAAACAGTCTTGTTTTTTTGTTTTGTTTTTTTTGTGCCTTACACTACTGCATTACAGCAAAAAGTAATCCATTGCTGTAATGCATTACTTTTGTAACGCATTACTAACACTGAGTCTAAGGCTACATTCAGATTGCAGCTAAATGTGTCCAAAATCCAATTATTTTTGCCCATATGTGACCTGTATCTGATCTGTTAAAGATAGCACAAATCTGACCCAGACCACTTTCATATGTGGTCCTAAATCTGACCCGGACCACTTTCATTTGTGGTCCTAAATCTGACCCGGACCACTTTCATATGTGGTCCTAAATCTGACCCGGACCACTTTCATATGTGGTCCTAAATCTGACCCGGACCACTTTCATATGTGGTCCTAAATCTGACCCGGACCACTTTCATTTGTGGTCCTAAATCTGAAACATATCTGATATTTTGCAATGCAACTTCAGTCTGAATGGCGAGGTCGCATTTATCCAACCTTTATGTCATTGAAATGCGACAAACATCACAATTCTGCATCCGAGGAGGAGAAACGGCAAAAAGCACATTTACTTCTGTAAACACAGTGTGTGTCTGCGTGGTCACGTATTACACCAGGACCTCTTTTGCCCATGTGGGTCATTTCAGGGTCGCATTCAGGTCATACTCAAAACTGATAGAAGTCGCATTTATAGAAGCTGCACTTCTTCTCACTCCTTTTCGGGCATGTAAATGGAACTGTTGTGCTGTTTTTCTGTCTAAGGTTGTTATGATTGTTGATGTTTGCATTATTATGCATGTTTTGCTTGTTTGCATATATGTTAAATTTCATTGCATGTTTGGAATAAATCGCTAAATCAAATCAAATATGTAATATGAACGAGCACACAAAAAAAGGAGGAGTTCACCCAAAAAATCTGAATCGTACATTAACCCTTTCATGCATGAATTATGAGAACCTTAGTCAATATTTTTTTTCTTGAGTGTTTTTATTCCTCTTTAGGAAATAAAAAAAACAATGCAATTGAATTTTTTTTTTTTTTTTATGAACATTTTTTTCGGGACACCATGCGTTTAATTTTTGAAGCAAAGAAACATATTTAAAAGTCATCATCAGAAAGTGATATACTGTGTGAAAACTATGAAATAAAAACATTTTTAATGCCGCTAGTCTGATGTTTTCTCACATTTTATCCTACTCAAATACTAGTTATTACTCATTTCATGGAGATAATATCATCTGAGACCCAGGAAATTGACAATTTTAGCTTTTTTACACTAAAAAATTGTCTTAATTGGAAACTGCATAATGCAACAGTTTTGTTTTTTTTTTCAGATACATTTTTAAAATAATACTTATTGATTGATTGATTTTTTTTAATGGAATGTCCTTTGCAATGGACAGCATTTGAGTTAATTTGTCAAACTTTTGTCCTCTATAGAGGACACAATGCATTGCTGGGTCTCAGGAGGATATGCAAAACAAAAAAAAAAAAAAAAAAAAACTTTTTGTTTCAGAAAACTGTTAATTACAGTCTCATAAACAATTAGCAATTGATTTACACTCAAACATGTTACTATAGATCAGGTTTATCAAGAACAGCAAAGTTACAGTAATGGTATGAATGTCAGTGTATTATTATGGGATGGTGCATAAGTGTCCACTGTGTTGGCTGATATGGAACTAAAACAACAAATCCCATGAATATACAAGAGAACAGCTGGAGGAGAACTGTCCACTGGAGTGACCGCTAGGGATGAGAATTGTTAAGAAGTTAACGATTCCAATTCCATTATCGATTTTGCTTATCGATCTGATTCCTTATCGATTCTCATTGGGTGATGGAAAAAAAAGTACAAACGGGTGTGTTTGCATTAACTGTCTTTTATGTTTCCATCTGCACAGAAAATATAACATATACAGTATGTACAAATAATAAGAACAGATGACGCGGGCCCAGTTCCGGGGCGGGGGGGGGGGGGGGGGGGGGGGTGCAGTGAAAGTGAAACTAAACACACTTTACTAGTTCCTCTATTGCCGCATTTGTACTATGTGGAACCGGCTCGGCTCGGCTCGGCCTGTTTTTGTGCACCTCATTTTCTTTCCTCTTCCTTCAGAAACTTGTATTTGAGGGGTAGAACTTTTGCTGCCCACACCGGAACCAGAACCGAAACTGGGCCCAGTGTTCACTCTGCCGCTACATTCAGAAGCGTCGCTTAGTAGAGTATCAAATACATGACATTCCTGTAAATCACAGGTGTCAAACTCCGGTCCTCGAGGGCCAGTGTCCTGCATATTTTAGATGTTTCCCTCTTCCAGCACACCTGACGGTGGTTTTCAGGCTTCTGCAGAGTTGGATGATAGGCTTATCATTTGAATCAGGTGTGTTGGAAGAGGGAAACATCTAAAACATGCAGGATACCGGCCCTTGAGGATCTGAGTTTGACACCCCTGCTGTAAATGAATCACATGTGGACAAATGTTTGAACATGTTGGTGGGATTCCACCTTTTTGAAGACATGGAAGCTTTGACAGTGTTCCAGTGGACCTGGTGTCGTCTGTTTAGACTGTTTCTGCCTCTACGCCATGTTGGCTACGTTCTGACCAAAACAATGCAGCGTATGTGTGACGTCATCGCGCATGCACAACGAAGGCGGAATCGATAAGCAGAATCGTTAAGCAGGTAGGCAAACGATTCCAAGGAATCGAGCTACCGGGAACCGGTTCTCAAAAAGAACCGGTTCTCGATTCCGGTTGTTACAGATCCCATCATACTGATGCTCGGCAGCCATGTCACTGTTTCCACAAATGATCCTTGTGCAAAAACTAGGATCAGAATCATTTATTGTATAGTTTATCATCATACTAAAGAGTAAATAACAATATAGAATTGTTATTTCTATATAAAAATGCTTATTATTAGAAAACTGTTGATTTAAAAAGTGACGTGTGCCATTCTTCATGTATGTATTGGCGTAACATAAGCAGGATGGATCAGCACCATACTCCATATTACAACCTGTAAAAATAAAACATGTGATATGTAGGATAGAATCTGGTAAGAAAAATTGGGGAATCTAAAAGAATAGAATATTTGTTTTTCAGGTAAATTCAGTTCAAACATAACTTGGCCATTTGTGACATGAAAATATTGCATCAATTGTGATGAAATTGGACATTTTTGACCTGAAAACATAGTTCATATGACCATCAACATGTTGCAACAGAACTGAAATCCTGTCAATTTGCAGAACTTGCATTTACCAACACAAAGTTCCTTTCCTTTGGGGATTCACTGAGATTGATTTCTGATGCACAAAGACAGAAATAAGACCTCTAAGCAAATTTTAACCATATTATATACTCCTGAGCATTTTTTCATATCGCAATATATATCGCAAGGTTAAAAAAAAACACAATGACAGTTTTTTTTCCAATATCATGCAGCCCTTGTTGATATTCGTAAAAAGTTGCCCAAAGCCCATGCAACAGAGATGGTTACAACTGCTGATGGCATGGGGAATTATTTCGAAAACACAGTCGTCGCATCTGTTTATAGCGGCATTGATGACTGCTGATGACTGGACTGAAGAACTGGTTCTTAATTCCCATCCCTAGCGACCACTATGCATGAAAGGGTTAAGACCTGCTGTCTGAACGTAGCCTCAGATTTCGGTGCCAACGTCATTAGTCTGAGACGTCAAATCCAACTCTCCTGAAAAACACTGCTTGAATAAGACCTGCCCCCCTCTGTCCAAACGGATGCCAAGCTGCCCGCCGCTCGCTGATGCATGCTTTATCAAATATGAGCCGACAGCTTGTTAGGGGTCAGTTTGATACAATCGCTATCGCAGTTCGAAGCTGGAAGTGATTTGCCTCGGCCCATTATGACACGAGGCAGGGCCGGAGAACAAACACAGCGGTCGGGGAAGAGCGGAGAAGCATATCAAACAGCCTTCTTTTTTTGGAAACGCCGCATCAGAAAACACGCCAAAGTACATGTCTGAATGTCAGAGCAAGGAGGTTCGCACTTGTGTATTCCAAGTCCGATCAGAGCCCAGTTAACCGACCCACGCTGCCCTTCATTAACCTGTCTGTCACTGTCACTGTAATTCACAGGTGTCAAACATGCGGCCCGGGGGCCAAATTCGGCCGACCAAAGGGTCCAATCCGGCCCGCGGGATGAATTTGTAAAGTGCAGAAGATATTAACAGTCAATTATGCAAAAGAAATAAGCAAAATAAATCTTAAATTAAGCAACACAAATTCTTGAATTAAGAAAAAAAAAAAAAATCTTGACTTAAGCCAAAAAATCTTCAATTAAGCAAAAAAATTCTTGAATTAAGCAAAAAAAAAAATTCTTGAATCAAGAAAAATATCTTCAAGCAAAAAACTTGAATTACCCAAAAATATCTTGAATTAAGCAAAAGAAATCTTAAATTAAGCAAAAAAAGTCTTGAATTAAGCAAAAAAAATTCTTGAATTAAGCAAAAACATTGTTGAACTAGAAGCACTCGGAGAGCGCAGACCTCCGCCAAGGCTGATCAGTGGCCCCCCCCGTGGGCCCCCCCCACGCCAAGGAGGTTATGTTTTTGCCAGGGTTTGTTTGTTTGTTTGTCTGTCTGTCTGTTTGTCTGTCCGTTAGTGTGCAACATAACTCAAAAAGTTATGGACAGATTTTGATGAAATTTTCAGGGTTTGTTGGAAATGGGCCCCCCACCCCCGATCACCACCAAAATTTAATCATTTCTTCCTTATCCCATTTCCAACAAACCCTGAAAATTTCATCAAAATCTGTCCATAACTTTTTGAGTTATGTTGCACACTAACGGACAGACAAACAGACAAACAAACAAACAAACAAACAAACAAACCCTGGCAAAAACATAACCTCCTTGGCGGAGGTAATTAAGTAACAAAATCTTTAATCAAGCAAAAAACTTGAATTAAGCAAATAAAAAAATCTTGACTTAAGCCAAAAAAATCTTTAATTAAGCAAAAAAAATTCTTGAATTAAGCAAAAAAAAAAAAAAAAATTCTTGAATTAAGAAAAAAATCTTCAAGCAAAAAAATATCTTGAATTAAGCAAAAGAAATCTTAAATTAAGCAAAAAAGTCTTGAATTAAGCAAAAAAAAAATCTTGAATCAAGCAAAAACATTGTTGAATTAAGTAACAAAATCTTTAATCAAGCAAAAAACTTGAATTAAACAAAAAAAAAATCTTGACTTAAGCCAAAATTTTTTTAATTAAGCAAAAAAATTCTTGAATTAAGCAAAAAAAAAAATTCTTGAATTAAGAAAAAAAATCTTCAAGCAAAAAAGATATCTTGAATTAAGCAAAAGAAATCTTAAATTAAGCAAAAAAGTCTTGAATTAAGCAAAAAAAAAAAATTCTTGAATCAAGCAAAAACATTGTTGAATTAAGTAACAAAATCTTTAATCAAGCAAAAAACTTGAATTAAACAAAAAAAAAAAAAAATCTTGACTTAAGCAAAAAAATCTTTAAGCAAAAAATCTGTCTTTCCATCCACCCACCTACCTGTGTTTCCCCTTAACTATGATCTGTTCCAGGTCTTTTCTGTCTTTTTTTTTTCTTCTTTTTTATATAGGATTAAAACTTACAGCTTTGCTCCATCAGTTGTTCTGGGCAAAGTCATGTCATTAGATCAGTTACAGGAGCAGGGGATTATGGGAGCAGAGTGACAGATGGAACAAGGAGACTGGTGCGCTGTACCGTGGGTGGACTGGGACTGTGTATTGGCAGTGCCAGTGGGATGGCTGCGTTTCCACTCCGATGCCTCGGGCCACAGCGAGCGAGGGTGGCAACCTTACAAACATGTGACTGGACGTATGGAAATATCTGTAAGGGTTTGTGTTTGGAAGACAGTCCCAGTTTCTAAGTACTGAAGGCACGCTTAGAGGTTCCTCTGGTGTTGTTTGTTAACCCATAAAGACCCAAACAGAAAACATCTACTGATCTAAACTGTTGAATACCTGTTGATCCACTAATTCTATCAATACATGTAAATAATTGGTGTAAAATACAGTTTGTCGTCTTTTCACGGTCATCAGATATGACCCATTTGGACGTTCAGAGGCTCCGTAGTTACCGTGGAAACACTGTCATCTTCTACAACATTGATTCACCAGTAAAATCCATGGAGTTGGATCAATGACAGTGGATGGACACACTTACTTGAAGTGCCGTTAATGATATATTTTACCAAAAAAAAGTCAGTTTTTCTTCATTTTTCTCTGTTATGATATAATAACCTCTGAATTTACTCTGAGCTTTTATGAACATCTACATGATCAGTGAATTAAATATAGGAAAATACATGATTTACACTGAAAAAAATAAAAATAAAAAGGATAATATTAGAAAAAATGGTGATAAATCACTTAAGAAAGATTTAATATAGAGGAAAATTCATGTACCAGTTGTTTTTTTTATGAGTTAACCCTTTATCAGGCAAGTGACTATTTTTGGTTATTTCCGGATCAATGACAGTGGATGGAAGCACTGGTTTTATGTTCAGCTAATGATAAATTTTACTGAAAAAGTACCATTTTCTTCAGTTTTCTCTGTTTCTGATAGAACCTTTGAAATTTACTCTGCGCTTTTATGAACATCTACATGATCAGTGAATTAAATATCGGAAAATACATGATTTACACTGAAAAAACTAAAAATAAAAAAGGATAATATTAGAATAAATGGTGATAAATCACTTAAAATATTAAATATAGAGAAAAATTCACTTGGGAACTGCCATAAAAGTACCAGTGGGTCTTTATGAGTTAACCCTTTATCAGGCAAGTGACTATTTTTGGTTATTTCTGGATCAATGACAGTGGATGGAGGTACTTGTTTTATGTTCAATTAATCATATATTTTACTGAAAAAGTCCAATTTTCTTTAGTTTTTTTTTTTGTTTCTGATTCAATAATCCTCAACTTTAATCTGAGCTTTAATGAACATCTATATAATCAGTGAATTAAATATAGGAAAATACATGATTTACACTGAAAAAAATAAAAAGGATAATATTAGAATAAATGGTGATAAATCACTTAAGAAAGATTTAATATAGAGGAAAAATTCATGTACCAGTTGGTTTTTTATGAGTTAACCCTTTATCAGGCAAGTGACTATTTTTGGTTATTTCCGGATCAATGACAGTGGATGGAAGCACTGGTTTTATGTTCAGCTAATGATAAATTTTACTGAAAAAGTACCATTTTCTTCAGTTTTCTCTGTTTCTGATAGAACCTTTAAATTTACTCTGCGCTTTTATGAACATCTACATGATCAGTGAATTAAATATCGGAAAATACATGATTTACACTGAAAAAACTAAAAATAAAAAAGGATAATATTGGAATAAATGGTGATAAATCACTTAAAAGATTAAATACAGAGAAAAAATTCACTTGGGAACTGCCATAAAAGTACCAGTGGGTCTTTATGAGTTAACCCTTTATCAGGCAAGTGACTATTTTTGGTTATTTCTGGATCAATGACAGTGGATGGAGGTACTTGTTTTATGTTCAATTAATCATATATTTTACTGAAAAAGTCCAATTTTCTTTAGTTTTTTTTTGTTTGTGATTCAATAATCCTCAACTTTAATCTGAGCTTTAATGAACATCTATATAATCAGTGAATTAAATATAGGAAAATACATGATTTACACTGAAAAAATGCAAAATATTAGAATAAATGGTGATAAATCACTTAAGAAAGGTTAAATATAGCGATTAATTCATTTGGGAACTGCCGTAAAAGTAGTACTGGGTCTTTATGGGTTAAAATGACGACAATATCACTACAACCACGTTAACTGATTTTACAAACTGCTCTTACTGCTGTAAAAACAAAAACAAAGCAAACCACACATAGTGATAATTTAAGCTTGGCAAATACATAAAATGAAAGATGAGCTTGTAAACACTGATTCACCAGTAAAACCCATGGAGTTGGATCAATGACAGTGGATGGAAACTGGGTTTATATTCAGTTAATGATAGATTTTAGTGAAAAAGTCCCATTTTTTTCAGTTTTCTCTGTTTCTGATATAATAACCCTCAACTTTAATCTGAGCTTTTATGAACATCTACATGATCAGTGAATTAAACATAGGAAAATACATTATTTACACTGAAAAAATGCAAAATAAGGAGAATAATATTACAATCAATGGTGATAAATCACTTGAGAAAGGTTACAAATAGAGAAAAAAATTCATTTGGGAACCGCCACAAAAATACCACTGAGTCTTTATGGGTTAAATATGATCCTCTTCAAGAAATACGCCAGCTACAAATCCTGATTTTCATTAGTGGTTAAGTGGATTTTTTTAAATTAAAAACTCCATAAAATGCCATTTCCGAAGCCTCAAAGAAACATTGGTTACAGCCAGAAACAAAATAAATCAATTTACCAACAAAGAAAAGCAGTAAATTCTTATATTTATAAGAGGCTGGAACAAAATACATGAAGTGATAAACCTCAGTGATCTCATATTTGTGGGTAATTCATTTTCTGATACTGTGTCTAAGCACTAAAACATTGCTCTTTTAACCCCTTACTGGCCAAATTCGTTTACAATTACATATATATTAAATAAATTGTGTTGTTGTTGTTTTCAGGCAGATGCTAAGTTAAGTGGAGATTGTTCATTTAACCCTTTAAAGCCTGAAACATTAAATCACTGACAGAAAATTCCAGTTCTTTGAAACTGGAGCCTTTGTTGGTCCTTCTGAACAATCAAAAAAATTTTTTTTCAAATATCAATTTCCATGTATGACTTTCAATTTTGTATTGTATTTGATACATCAGGTCTCAGTGCTCAAATATTATTATTTTTGAACAAAAACATTAAATAACACAAACATGTCTAATAAATTGGTAATTCCTTTTCAAAACTGGCAAAGTTCTGCCTCCTTCCTCATTTATCTCCTCATCAATTAGTCTTGTAGTGTCACTGGAAAGGCCTCTGGTGAATGAATTCCTCCCCCCGGTGGATTATCTGTGTATTGCATGTATCTAATTGTATACATCAGGTTGTTCAAGACAAAAAAAATATCACACTGATCATGTAGAGGGCTTCAAAACTCATGTATTAAATATGATCCGTTCAGTGTTATAGGGTTAAATACATGATATGCAAGAGCTATGGTGCAAAATTATAATTTTTTTTTCTTAAATTTATTTAATTGTTTATTTGACAGGGACAATGTGTATTCACACGACTGCATCATAGTTAGCTAAAAGCTAATTTGCATCTATGGTCCCTGGGCAGGTAAACAGACAACAGTAAATACAGAATATAAAAACAAGACATTACATAAAAAAGATAAGATAAGATAAGATAAGATAAGATAAGATAAGATAAGATAAGATAAGATAAGATAAGATAAGATAAGATAAGATGCGATACGATAAGATAAGACTCTATTGATCCCACCATGGGGAAATTTAACAGTTTACAGCAGCAATATGCAACACACCAGTGCAAAAGAAAGGTAGGCAGAAATAAACGTTCTTAAAAGTATAAAAATGTAAATATAAAGTTTAAAGATATGTACATATTTACATAGTGATCGCACATATACATGATGTGATATGGGGGTGGTGGAGGGTCACACAGATGATAAAAACGTAGCACAAATACAAATATGGCAATAAAATATGAAGCTTTAAATACAATAACAATAAAAAATGTAGCCTAAATAAATATAAATAATATTATTAATCCTTTGAAGCATGAATTACGATAACCTTAGTCAAGATTTTTGAGTGTTTTTATTCCTCTTTAGGCATGAAAAAAACAAGGTGATTGAAAAATTTTAAATTAACCTATTTTTTATGGAGTGTCAAAAATGTCCACTCAGCTAGACACCACGGGTTAAATTTTTGAAGCAAAGAACCATGTGTTTAAAAACGTAATAACAGAAAGTGATATACTGTGTGAAAACTATTCAATAAAAACATTTTTAATGCAGCTAATCTGATGTTTTTTTCACATTTTATCATACTCTAATACTAGTTATTACTAGCGTCATGAATATATAAAAAAAAAAACTTTTTGTTTTAAGAAAACTTTTAATCACAGTCTAATAACAATTAGTTTTACACTAATAATTTAGTTTTATTAGTTTTTTTAAACCCCCCCAACAGCGGCCTAGCTTATATGCAACTACAACCCATGAATATAAAAGAGAACAGCTGTAGAATAGCTGTCCACTGTAGTGACCAGTATGCATGAAAGGGTTAAAAGGCCCTACTGTAATTATAGCAGCTCTGAGTGTAATATAACGGGAAATGGTGACACTAGGTAAAATTGCCATAATATTCCATGTTTGCAAAAAAATTTTTTTTTTTGATGCTATAAAACAAAAATGAAACCAAAGATCCAGATCCATGAATATCAGGGATCATGTGCAGCCACAAAGAGTATTAACCCTTTCATGCATGAATTATGAGAACCTTAGTCAAGATTTTTTTCTTGAGTGTTTTTATTCCTCCTTAGGCATAAAAAAAACAACAATGTGATTGAGGTTTTTTTTTTCTATAGAGTTACAAAAATATTCATGCATTTAATTTTTGAAGTAAAGAAATGTGTTTAACCCTTTCATGCATGAATTATGAGAACCTTAATCATGACTTTCCCCCCCTGTTTTTATTCCTCTTTAGGCATGAAAAAAATGCAATTGACCGCTTTTTATGAACCTATTTTTTATGGAGCTGCAAAAATGTCCACTCAAATGGATACGATGCGTTTCATTTTTGAAGCCAAGAAACATGTATTTACTGATATACTGTGAAAACTATGAAATATAAACACCTTTAATGCTGCTAATTTGATGTTTTCTCATATTTAAACATACTCTAATACTAGTTATTACCCACTTCATGGAGATAATATACAAAAAAAACCATTTTGCTAAAGAAAAAAATGATAATTACAGTCGATTAACAATTGATTTACACTCAAACACGTTACTACAGATCAGGTTTATCAAGAACAGCAAAGTTACATATGCACAAGTCTCCACTGTGTTGGCTGATAATGAACTAAAACAACAAAACCCATGACTATACAAGAGAGCAGCTGGAGAATAGCTGTCCACTGGAGTGACCACTGTGCATGAAAGGGTTGAAATCCAATATCAGAAAGTGATTTGAAAACAATGAAATAAAAATATGTTTAATGCTGCTAATCTGATGTCTTCTCACATTTTAACATATTCTAATTCTAGTAATTACTCACTTCATGAATGAATGAATGAATGAATGAATGAATGTTTATTTCAGTTAAATACAAAATACAAAACACATACATATTAAAAAACAAACATTAAATTAACACATTTTGTAACTGAAAAAGGAAGAAGCTGAAGCCGGAGGCTTATTTCTGCTTCTCCTGTTCACATCCTTAGTCCAAGTCCACACCTGAAGTTGCCGCAGATAAATACTTAAACACAAATTATATTACATTCAGTGTTATAAGTCACTTTGTAATCATATTACTTTCATAGCCCTTCATAATTTGACAAATTAAAGCCTTTTTGAAACTCAACAGTGAGCTACACAATTTCACTTCATCCTTCAGTTCGTTCCATAGCTTGACACCAATAACAGAAACACTGTGATATTTAACGTTTGTTCTTACTTTACATTTTTCAAACACAAACATCCCTCTTAAATTATAATTTCCTTCTCTTAACTTAAAAATTTTCTGAATACAAAAAGGAAGGTTTTTACTTTTAACGTGAAACATAAATTCCATTGTTTTTAAATATACAATATCAAAAAATTTTAGTAAACCAGATTCTACAAAAAGTGGATTACTTGATTGGAGATAACCAGCTTTGTTTATGACTCTAATAGCTTTTTTTTTGGAGTTTAATTATCGGGTCTATATTAGTTTTATACACATTGCCCCATATTTCCACACAGTATGACATATATGGCATTACAAGTGAACAATACAGTATATGCAAACATTTTTTCCTTAACAAGTCTCGAGTCTCGATGGAGATAATATGCAAAAAAAAACCTTTTTGTCTAACAAATAACAATTGATTTACACCAAAACATGTCACTGCAGATCAGGTTTATCAAGAACAGCAAAGTTACAGTAATGGTCTGAATGTCAGTGTATGAGACGGTGCGTAAGTGTCCACTGTGTTGGCTGATATGGAACTAAAACAACAAAACCCATGAATATACAAGAGAACAGCTGGAGAACAACTGTCCACTGTAGTGACTTATGCATGAAAGAGTATTAAGCAGCACTCCATTACAAAAATAGTCATGTATCTGAATATATACTGAGGTGAATTTATGACAATAGTCTACAAAGGGTTAAAGGAAATGATTTTTAATGATGGATTTTTCAACCAGCGGGACCTAAAAGTCATTTCTACGATGTTTTATGTTCCTAACGTGTTGTGTAAGACTTATTATAGCTTCTAAGGGACATAAAAAAAGCAGTCAAAGAGCATTTCAAGTCTTCACACTGACATACTGAATACAGCCGTACTACCCTAGAGCCACGCAGCCGCCACATCAATAACACCTCAATAACCATCCCTTAATAAAATGGTGCGCCTAGAGCGTTAGTGTTGAATATGCGGCGGTGAGAGCGAGCATTAGCATCGGCGGTGCTAAATATGTATAGGCTGTTTGGACTGTGTTGATTGAAATTGTGTGACTGCAGGACACGAAAAGGAGGATGAAGAAGAGACGGACAGACGGGCATTACCAGCTCTAAGGAGAACCTCACTTTATCGACGCTATTACTCTACGTTTCTTCCTGGAAAAGAAAAAAAAAAAAAAAAAAGAGAGAAAATCCAGGCAAATAGAAGATAGGGATTTTTATTGGATGAAATTTTTACCGTCCCCTTGGCTTTAGACGTCCAGGTTGCACCTTTGAGGACCTCAATTTTAAAATGCTTTGAAGCAGAGAATGGCTTCTGTCCACCTAGATGCTGAAGCACCATGAAGGTCACAGATGCCGGTTTCGAGGTCGAGACTTTCACGGTTGGCTATCTGTCAGCCACTGATAGATATGTAGACTCTTCTTCCAGTAACGCAGCCAAAAGGTGGGGATAGAAAACACAAATCACAGTTCACGCTTTGAATTGCACTCGGTCCTTGCGGTAGATATCGTCGAGCACGTCAGCCGTTTCTGACAAACGCCCTTCCAAAGATATCCTGCACCAACATTTTTATTCTGCAGAACCACGATTACCTTATTAACCTGTTTAACCCTGACCAAAAACACCTAAACAGACATACCCAAAGTGAATGAAGAATTACTTCATAATAATAAGGTTCATATGGATGTTCTTGGTGTCTACGAACATTTAGAGACCTCACAGAATCTATTCCCATTGTCGAAAATATTGTATCTACAGTCTACTCTCGTTAAACCGCCCGCTGTTATACCGCCATTTTCGCTCACCGCCGACCAGAACCATTGCACAAAAATCCCCAATGCATTATTCCATTAGCTACCACCATTTCCGCCTATCGCCATCCGCCAGCCCAGTTCCACGCACAAACAACACTTATACCATTGATTTCCCGACCGTTATACCGCCAGCGTGATTGCCATCGAGTACACATAAATTTTAACAATGCACTGAAACAAACGCGCCAGACGCTGATCGCGACAAGCTACGAGTAGGTCTACGGAACAGCCACCGTTCATTTATCGCAGAACACTCAGTAGGTCAGGATGTCGGGAAGAGGACGTGGGATTAAGCCAAAACCTCAAGATGATGGGGTGTCATTTCCCGACACGGTATAATAATGCTTAAAATGTTTCCCCACTTTAAATGATCCCTTACAGCATAACAGAATCAAGATTTATTTAGAAACGCAATTAGAACGGGTTAACGGAGGCAGCACAGACATCATATAGTAAAGACATGCACATTATGGACGCAACCCGTTGTAACGCCATTTTCGCTATACCGCCAATTTGGCCGTGAACGGAAGTTGGCGGTATAACGAGAGTAGACTGTCTTACTATGCCTGAGTAAACTGTAACAAACTAAAAGAGAAATTAGAATTTTTTTATCCTCGCCTGTTTTTTTTTGATTGACGATGATATGCATAAATTAATTGTTCATGTCGGAGATTTTTAATAGCGTATATTTCACCCCACAAAGATTAAAAATCATGTTTGAACATTAAAGTTTGCACTAAAATACACTTTTGATGTACTTTTATTAACATTAGGGTCTAAACTTTGAGCAAAAGTTGAAAAAAAACATCCATTGTCCTGATTTATTATATTTTTTATAGTAGATGAATATTAATATAACACTGGGTTACAAAAAAATGTTTTTTTGCAAGTTGTCTAGGTTTTTTCAACTGAATTAGGACCATTTTGCACCGCTAAATCCAAAAATGACATCTGTTTTTCTCAATCAGGTCAGGTTTTTTTGCTAATTTGATTTTGAAAAATTTGATCTTCTCACAAAATGGATTACATTTTTGTGACTTTATCAGTTGATTTTTTTATATAGTTCTCACCCAAAATAAGTTTTAAGAGAAAAAAAAAAATCATTTTCTAACAGGATGTATTTATTAAGTGTTACAAACTGTAGCAGAATACGTCAGGCTTATTTTTGCAAGATCTTCTAGTCGAAGCCATTTCATTCACCTGTAATATTAAAAAAAAACATTAATCATAAATTGGCAAAAGTAAAATCTTCAGAACTCGTTTATTGCAAGAAATATGAAAGAATTTTGTATCCTATGATGTGAAAATGCCCATAAATGTAAGCAAAAATGTTAAAAAGCCAATATGTAGCATAGTTCAGAAAGTTGACCTGACTGAGCAAAATTGATGTGATTTTTGGATTCAGCACACCAAAATTATCCTGAATCAGCTCAAAAAACTTAAACAATAAATTTGTTGTTGACCAGTGTAATTTTTTCAGCCCACAGGCGGCTTGATAGGGCTAAAGGGGTTTAACCCTTTAGAGCAGTGTTTTTCAACCTTGGGATCGGGACCCCACGTGATGTCGCCTGGAATTCACAAATGGGGTTGCCTGAAATTTCTAGTAATTGATAAACACAAAAATTTAGTAATAAAAAATACATGGTGAGTTGACAGAGACAATCCATAAAAGACACGACAAACTGTGAGTCTGAAACTGAAGCGCTGTGGTTCTGTTTATCTGTGAAATGTTCATTGTGGTCGGTTTCAGATGCTGCAGCTCTTTCATAATTCATAGTTTGCTAAATCACTTACCAAAGGTCAAATACAGAGAAATATTCATTTGGGAATTGGTACAAAAGTAGCATTGGGTCTTTGTGGGTTAAAGAAAAAAAACACAAAAAAACAAAAACAAGCCTGAAGGTCACTTTTTTAGTCCATGGTTAAGCACTAAATGACAAACCACAGGGGATAGACTTAAATCGGTTGATGATTGATCTGTTCAGTGTTTTTCAACCTTGGGGTCGGGACCCTACGTGGGGTCGCCTGGAATTCAAATGGGGTTGCCTGAAATTTCTAGTAATTGATAAAAAAAAAAAAACTTCATATACAAATATATATATATATATATATATATATATATATATATATATATATGTATATATGTGTGTGTGTATATATATATATATATATATATATATAAATGGTAAGTTGAGATAGACAATCCCAATCCATAAAAGACACGACAAACTGTGAGTCTGAAACTGCAGCACTGTGGTTCTGTTTATCTGTCAAATGTTCACTGTGGTCGGTTTCAGATGCTGCAGCTCTTTCATAATTCATAGTTTGAGTTCTTGTTTGTTCAGTATTAATTGTCAGCCTTGTAAATCAGACGCTTTGGAAAAAAGCGTCTGCCAAATGCATAAACATAAACATAAATCCAGGCTGGACTGACTGTACATATCTTGACCAAGGAAAATCAAATTCTCACTTTGTGCAGTAATCTACACCTGGCTTTTCTGCCTCCGTCCATAATAATATACATTATATAGACTAAATGTCATCTAAAATGAACGTTTATTTGCAACATAGTATAGCAAACTATTACATGATCAAAAACAAATGAATTTTAGCAAAAAAAAGAAAAAAAAAATCTCTGTTTTGAGTGTCTGGGGTCGCCAAAAATTTGTGATGTTAAAATGGGGTCACAAGCCAAAAAAGGTTGGGAACCGTTGCTTTAGAGGGCACTCATTGAAATACTCTGAAATTCTACATTTCAACCTTAGCGTGTAATGCCGTGTTTCCACAATATGATATCGGCTCAACTCGACTCAACTCGAGTACCAGGTACTATTCCTGGAGACCGTTTCCATTACAGGATACTACCAACTTTAGCCGACATGTTACCGATATTTTAATTATCTTAGAGTTTTAAATTATTGTCTTTAGTGTTTTTACTTACTGTTTTAATATTTTAATGCATGAACTATGTGCTAGTGTTGTTTCATTGCGGTTTATGTGTTTTTTTGTTTGTTAGCAAGATAACTCAAAAAGTTATTGATGGATTTTCATGTAATTTTCATGAAATGTTGATACTGGCACAAGGAACAAATGATTACATTGTGGTGGTGATCGGGGAGGACGGACTGATCTGCCTTGGCAGAGGTCTGCGCTCTCCACGTGCTTTTCTAGTTTGTTTGTCTGTTAGCAAGATAAGTCAAAAAGTTATGGACGGATTTTGATGAAATTTTCATGAAATGTTGATACTGGCACAAGGAACAAATGATTAAATTTTGATGGTGACCGGGGGGCGTGTGTGTGTGTGGGGGGGGGTGTTTGATGACATTTTCAGGAAATGTTGATACTGGTACTAGGAACAAATGATAGAATTTTGGTGGTGATTGGGAGGGGGGGGACAAACAACTGACCTGCCTTGGCGGAGGTCTGCGCTGTCCGAGTGCTTGTCTAGTTTGTCTGTTAGCAAGATAACTCAAAAAGTTATGCTCAGATTTTCATGAAATTTTCATGAAATGTTGATACTGGCACAAGGAACAAATGATTAAATTTTGGTGGTGATGGGGCGAGGGGGGGATTTTGATGACATTTTCAGGAAATATTTAAAGGAACAAATGATTAAATCTTGGTGGTGATCGGGGGGGTGGGGGGCAAACGACTGATCTGCCTTGGCGGAGGTCTGCGCTCTCTCAGTGCTTTTCTAGTTTTATTCTATTTATTGCCTTTTACTCCTATCCTGTTTCATGATTACGCACAGCACTTTGGGACGGTAGTGTCTGTTTTTAAGTGTGCTATATAAATAAACATTGACCTTTAAACTAGCTGGTCATCATAGCGAAGCTGCGAATAACTTCCGTAACTCACTCGTTGCGTGTTGCTCCATCAAGCTCACACTAAATCTTTTCATTGGCCTCCAAGAACAGAAATGTCTAAACCATCTCAACCAACCACAGTGTCATATTGCGGGCTGTCATCATAGATTAGCCTACCAGAATATTTACTGTAAACTTCCGAATATGTTTTTTTTTTTTTTAATGGGGGGTCGCGCATTGATGACACAATGACACATAGACAACGCTCTGACCAATCAGTGGTCTGCAGTGTTGACACGTCACATTTTAGCATCTCTTCACCCATTTTAGAACCTCGGCCGAGCCAGTACTAAAAAAATCGTAGCAGGTACCAGATTCCAGGTTCTTTTACGTAATGGAAATGCAAAAAGGGTGAGTCGAGTTGAGCCTCGCCGGTACCAGGTAGTGGAAACGTGGCATTAGTCTCCCTCCTCTTGCCATAAAACATCCAAACAGCACTTATTAAAAAGGAAACGCATGCAATAAACCGACTGTTATAAGGTCATAAACCGAAAAAAAATCCCTCATATTCACTGTTTACAGCTTCAAAATGTCAATAAAATCTCTCTGAATCACTGTATAATGTTATAAAAACCTTGACCTCACTGAGGCATGGGATTGGCCTCATATTTAATGTTTGCGGAAGTAACCAAAAAAAGTCAATTGCCTGATAAAGGGTTAATTTCATGCACAGTTGTATGGATTAATTCAAAGTAACGCATATTATCATGTTTAACAAAATATAACATTATCTGAAGGTAAAAACTTAACTCATAAAGACCCACTGGTACTTTTGTGGCAGTTCCCGAGTGGATTTTTCTCTATATTTAATCTTTCTTAAGTGATTTATCACCATTTATTGTAATATTATCCTCTTTATTTGGAGTTTTTTCAGTGTAAATCATGTATTTCTGATATTTAATTCACGGATCATGTAGATCTTCATAAAAGCTCAAAGCAAATACATCAAAACAGAAAACTGAAGAAAAACTGACTTTTTTTGTAAAATATATAATTAACTGAACATAAACCAAGTGTCTCCATCCACTGTGATTTATCAGTCTTTATGGGTTTTACTGGTGAATCGATGTTGTAGAACAGGGGTGTCAAACTCTTTTTCTTGCGGGGGCCACATTCAGCCCAATTTAATCTGAAGTGGGCCGGACCAGTAAAATAATAGCGTGATAGCCAATAAATAATGACAACTCCAAATTGTTTTAGTGCAAAAATTGCATCCAATTATGCCAATATTTACATTTACAAACTATCCAAACAAAAAGGATGTGAATAATCTGAAAAAAAAAAAAAAAATTGTTAAGAAATATAAGTACAATTTTATCAATATTCTGCCTCAACTTATCATTCATACATACGCATCACAGATCAGATCGACAAAGGCACAAAACATTTAGTAACGGGCAGAAAATTGTTAAAATTGTACTTAATTTTCTTCAGACATTTCAGGTTGTCCATATTTGTTCAGGTTATTCACATTTTATTGTTAAAGGATAGTTTGTTGATGTAAACATTTTCATAATTTAAAGTTCTTTGCGCTAAATCAAAGAGAAAAAAATTGTTTTTGTCATTATTATTACCTCCGCCAAGGAGGTTATGTTTTTGCCAGGGTTTGTTTGTCTGTTTGTTTGTTTGTTTGTTTGTTTGTTTGTCTGTCCGTTAGTGTGCAACATAACTCAAAAAGTTATGGACAGATTTGGATGAAATTTTCAGGGTTTGTTGGAAATGGGATAAGGAAGAAATGATTAAATTTTGGTGGTGATGGGGGTGGGGGGGCCCACGGGGGGGCCCATTTCCAACAAACCCTGAAAATTTCATCAAAATCTGTCCATAACTTTTTGAGTTATGTTGCACACTAACGGACAGACAAACAGACAGACAAACAAAGAAACAAACAAACAAACCCTGGCAAAAACATAACCTCCTTGGCGTGGGGGGGGCCCACGGGGGGGGCACTGATCAGCCTTGGCGGAGGTCTACGCTCTCCGAGTGCTTCTAGTTTATAGATTATTGTGCAAATTCATGCCACGGACTGGATAGGAAGCTTTGGTGGGCCGGTTTTGGCCCCCGGGCTGCATGTTTGACACCTGTGTTGTAGAAGATGACGGTGTTTCCACGGTAACTACAGAGACAACAAACTGTATTTTACACTAATTACTGACATGTATTGATAGAATTAGCGGATCGACAGGTATTAAACAGTTTAGATCAGTAGATGGTTTTGGTCGGGGGTGGATATTCGGGTCTTTATGGGTTAACACGAACAAAAATTCCCATGAAAATGTAAAAGTTGGCTGGAGACGATTCTGCAGGAAGATCCAAAATTACAAAAAGGGGCCTGGAGAGAGCTGATGACTGACTGTGATTACATTTGGCTTGATGTGGGATCGAAGGTACTTCCCAGCGTTCTCAACTGAGACAGCTCCGTCATGAGAGGAAACATTTACTAAAAAAAAAAACAACCTGAATCAGACCAAATTGAAGACTAGATGAATTTCCTAAAACATGAGGTTCAGTTATGATCATTAGTTTGTGATGAAGACGAATAAAATTAGATTTAAATCCACATTGTTTATTGTCTTGGGATGCAATTAAGCGCAAAAAAAAAACGGACCAGTTATTTTTGCAGGCTTAAAGACAAAGTTCTCCTCTTCCCTGGAGATGATCTGAGGAGTAGTGGATTCTCGTTCAGCCTTCTGGCGTCTTCAACGGAGAGAGAGAGAGAGAGGGAGAGGCGGAGAGCTTGATCTGTCTTTATGCGTTTTTAATTACAAACGGCTGGCTGGACTGCAATCTCCTGGGAACAGAGGTGAAGCGAGCACGTCAAGACCAGCTGCCACTCCGCTAGCTGCTCAATATTAACCTAAACATCCCCAAGCCCACGGGAGAAAAAGGGAGGGCGGTGGCTCGGGGGGTTAATGCAAGGGTTTCATGTCTAAGCATATCAGCCACAGACACCTGTCAGTCACCAGCCAGAATCCGTCAGTACGAGGCAACAAGTCGCTTGTCTATGTTAGCGTTCCCACCGGAGCCATAGATGTGATGGCATCAATCAAGTCAGTGCTCCGAGCAGCAGCTGGAGCTAACTTCGCAACTTCTCCTCGGGTTCGGTTAAATAAGAGCCCTGGGTGGTGATGGACGGCTCTTCAGATCAGTCGGTGATTACCTTCAGTGGAATACACAGGCTGATGGAGTGTGGACTTCTGGGACGTAGTAAAACGTTTAATGTAAAAAAAAAAGCTTAACGTAGCTTAATGTCCGAAAACAGCGATCAATCATCATCGAATTTCATGTGGACACCTCTAGGCATGCCCACTTCCACCTCTCCATAGGTGCGCATTATGGAGAAAAAGCTTGACATAACTTAAGCTACGTTCAGACAGGAGGTCTTACTACACAGTTCGAATTTTTGGGTGAAATACGATTTTTTGTGTGCTCGTTCATATTACACTTTAAAAGCGATTTCTATCAGTTTTGAGTATGAAATCAATGCAGCCCTGAAGTGACCTGCAAACACAAAATTGTGATGTTTGTCGCATTTCAATGACATAAAGGTCGGATAAATGCGACCTGGAAGCTCAGACTGAAGTCGCATTGCAAAATATCGGATACCTATCGATTTTAGAACCACATATGTAAGTGGCCTGCGTCGGCTACATTCAGACAGCAGGTCTTACTATACAATTCGAATTTTTTGGTGAAATACGATTTTTTTGTGTGCTCGTTCGTATTACACATTAAATGCAAATTCTATCAGTTTTGAGTATGAAATCAATGCAGCCCTGAAGTGACCTGCATGCACAAAATTGTGATGTTTGTCATATTTAAATGACGTAAAGGTGGGATAAATGTGACCCGGCCGTTCAGACTGAAGTCGCATTGCAAAATATCGTATACCTATCGGTTTTAGGACCACATATGAAAGTGGCCTGGGTCAGATTTGAAAAAAATCGGATTTGTGATGTTCAAACTGTCTCTAACAAATCGGATACAGGTCACATATGGGCAAAAAAATCGGATTTGGGCCACATTTGCCTGCAATCTGAACGTAGCCTTTGACTCAGTGTTGGGAGTAATGCCTAACAAAAGTAATGCATTACAACAATGGATTACTTTTTGCAATTTTCAGTAATATTTCACTCAGTTTTTAATTGCTCAAATGAAAAAAAAAAACAATTAAAAAAAAACAAAAAAACAGTAAGACTGTTTTCACTTGTTCCATTGGCAGATTTTTGTGCTTGATTCAAGATTTTTTTTTTTTTTGCTTAATTCAAGTTTTTTTTTATTTAATTAAAGTTTTTTTTTTTTTTGCTTAATTCAAGATTTTTTGGGGGGTTTTTTGCTTCAAGTTTTTTACTGAATTAAAGATTTTTTTTCTTCAATACTTTTTTTTTTTTTGGCTCAGATTTTGGGCACACTTACCTGCAGTCTGAATGTAGCCTTAATGTCTGAAACTGCAATCAATCACTACCAAATTTTGTGTGGACATCTCTGGTCATGCCCACTTTCACTTCTGCAAAAATCAAAATGAAAACCTCAGTATTATGGATGCTGACTAGAGATGTCCACGCGAAATTTGGCGATGATTCATCACATTTTCAGACATTAGGTTACGTTAGCCCTTTGTAGTATTATGATATATTATATTATATATTATTTTATCTTTCCAGACTATTTATCCTACAATATTTATTTTCTCATGTCATTTGCACTACTTAATTCTATATCTTTTTTCCAAACATTCCTAGTTGCAATACTTCTGTTTTTTCTAATGTAAATAAATATGCTTTCATACTGTCATTTTGTTGTGCCTTGTAATTTCTTGCACTAAACTGGGGAGCTCTACCTCAGTTTCGTTGTCCTTGTACAATGATAATAAAGAGATTCTGATTCTGATTACAGGGCACTCAAAATTTCAACCTTCGTGTGTTAGTCTTCCTCCCCTTGCCATGAAACATCTGAGCAGCACTTACTAAAAAGCAAAAACATGCAATAAAACGACTGTTATGAGGTCATAAACTGACAAAAATCACTCATATTCACTATTTCACAGCTTCAAAATTTCTATAAAATCTCTTCGAATCACTGTATAATGGTAGAAAAACCATCATGCTTATGGACCTCAGTTAGGGCACGGGATTGGACCCATGTTTAACCCTTTCATGCATACTGGTCACTACAGTGGACAGCTATTCTTTAGCTGTTCTCTTGTATATTCATGGATTTTGTTGTTCTTTTCGTTATTTTTTATTTTTTACACATATCTTTATTAAAGTTTTAAGACACTACACAACAGTTTTTTCTGGCATGAATTGGTAACAATTTGTAGATCTCTCCTGAGCATAAACCCCCAGAATCACAAGCCCTCCCCATAGTTTTCACACAATTTATCACTAAATTCATGTTTCTGTGCATCAAAAATTAAACGTGTGGTGTCCAGCTGAGTGGACATTTTAGCAACTTAATGAAAAATAGGTTCATAAGAATTTTTGTTTTTCATTATTATAATTATTTTTATGTATTTTTTGAATTTTTTTGAATTATTTTTTATTTTATTTTTATTATTTTTATTTATTTTTCAGAAGAAATTTTTCAATCGCATTGTTTTTTTTCATGCGTAAAGAGGAATAAAAACACTCAGGAAAAAAAATTTGATTAAGGTTCTCGTAATTTGTGCATGAAAGGGTTAATGTTTGCGGAAATGACCAAAAATAGTCACTTGCCTGTTAAAAATCGCTTCCCATTTTGTGCAGCTTGGATCACATTGTCTTTTCAGCTCCAACAGCGAGAGCAGAAGGAGCCTCAGAGCAATGAATATTTGAAACCGAAAGAAATCTGCAGCACAGTGGTACAGATCTTTGTCTTCTCGTACTGACTCTGCACAGAAGAGAAAGTCTTTGGCATCATGTTTTATCCCCTCAATACCTGATTATAAACTGGCAGTATACTTTAATAGCTGAGAGCCTTTCGGAAGGAACAAAGCAGGAGGCACATAAAAGAGATAAAGTTTGTGCACAGACACAGTACAATAAAGACTCTGCTAATTAAAATCACTCTTGGTACACACCAGCATTTAAAATTAATTGTATTTATTGTGCTGAGAATTAAAGTGGCATTCTAATGAGCAGAAAACATTTAGGCAAACTCCTTTCATAACTCGCAGTAAATTCATTTTCTTTAAATTTTCTGGGTCAGGCTGTCTTCAAACACTAAATTGTTGCAACGAGGGGCTTTTTTTTTCCTTCAAACTGTTGCAAACAAAACTCGCTGTGAAGCTGAAAAATTCCACAATTCCCACAAATCAAGTAACCTAAGAAACCAAGTCGATGCTTTGTAGTCCTAAGCTGTTATCATGGAAACTCAGGCTTTACCAAAGAACAAATTATCGGGCACTATGACTCCCTGCTATTGCCTTTGGCAGGGCTTTAATAAGACCCATCTAACCTGTGACCTGAGTTTTCAGCAGCATAGGTAGTTGCTGGAGAGATTCGGTGGCTTAAAGGGCATCGACATGCCCACGGGAAGTGCCACTTAATTCCCAGTCGCCTTCGCTGATATTTCATCACGTTGAACCGGAGTCCGTGTAATTAGTATGGAAGGCCATGCAACAACCAAGCACAGCAGCATAAGTGGATTATGTATATATGCAAATTTTTGGCTCATGGCCACTGGCAATTTGAGACATGCAGCTCTAAGTACAGATAAAATGCGTAAATATGCGGCGACTGGTTACTTATGCAGGAACGTTCAATTTTACACAGACACTGAGACACTTGTTTATCAGTGTAAGCACCTATAGCGAGTATATTCTCCTCTGAACTGTGCATATTTCAGTGAAAATCCCATATTTTCCTCTACTGAACATTTTCTTCTCGGTAGTTCTTCTCGGTTCAACTGGACTGGTTTAGCTCTTTTGGAAATGTTTCGTCTGTCATCCAAAGGAACTTCAAGAGACTTCTTCAGTTCTAGAACAGGTCTAGAAATGAATCTTGAATGAAAGACCAAACGTTTTCAAAAGACCGGTCCAGCTGAACCGAGAAGAACTACCGAGAAGAACTACCGAGAAGAACGATGATCTGGGCAAATGAGAACCTGCATGGACTTCCTCTATTTAATTTACTGACCATGTAGATGTTCATGTATCAAAAACAAAGAAAACTGAAGAAAAAGTTACTTTTTGTAAAATCTATCAATAACTGAACATAAACCCAGTGTGTCCATCCACTGTCATTGATCCAACTCCATGGGTTTTACTGGTGAATCAATGTTGTAGAAGATGACAATGTTTCCATGGTAACTACGGAGCCTCTGAATGTCCAAATGGGTCATATCTGATGATCATGAAAAGATGACAAACTGTATTTACACCAATTATCTCCATGTATTGATAGGATTAATGGATCAGCAGGTATTAAACATCATATATTAGTCGAAATAAAATGTGCAAATGTGCGGCGACTGGCTACTAATGCAGGAACGTTCAATTTTACACAGACACTGAGACACTTGTTTATCAGTGTAAGCACCTATAGCGAGTATATTCTCCTCTGAACTGTGCATATTTCAGTGAAAATCCCATATTTTCCTCTACTGAACATTTTCTTCTCGGTAGTTCTTCTCGGTTCAACTGGACTGGTTTAGCTCTTTTGGAAATGTTTCGTCTGTCATCCAAAGGAACTTCAAGAGACTTCTTCAGTTCTAGAACAGGTCTGGAAATGCATCTTGAATGAAAGACCAAACGTTTTCAAAAGACCGGTCCAGCTGAACTGAGAAGGACTACCGAGAAGAACTACAGAGAAGAACGATGACCTGGGCAAATGGGAACCTACACGGACTTCCTCTATTTTCTCTATTTTCTGATCATGTAGATGTTCATAAAAGCTCAAAGTAAATGCAAATATTATTACATCAAAACAGAGAAAACTGAAGAAAAATATATTATTTTCGGCAAAACATAACATTATCTGAATGTAAAAACCTTACTAGTGAGTCAGTGTTGTAGAAGATGACGGTGTTTCCGTGGTAACTACGGAGCCTCTGAACATCCAAATGGGTCATATCTGATGACCATGAAAAGACCACAACTGTATTTTACCTAAATTGTATGGATGCTTCTGGTTGGTGGCAGCTGTTTGGGTCTTTGAGGGTTAAGACTGAGCTCATTTGAAGTGAAAATCATGTATTTCCCTATATTTAACCCTTAAAGACCCAAACAGCCACTGGCGACCAAAATCAACGACTGATCTAAAATGTTTAATACCTGTTGATCGACTAATGCAGTTTGTCATCTTTTCAGGGTCATCAGATATGACCCATTTGGACGTTTAGAGGCTCCGTAGTTACCATGGAAACACCGTCATCTTCTACAACACTGATTCACCAGTAAAACCCATGGAGTTGGATCAATGACAGTGGATGGAGACGCTTGGTTTATGTTCAATTAATGATATATTTAGCTTAGAAAAGTTGCTTTTTCTTCAGTTTTCTCTGTTTTGATATAATAACCTTTAAATTTACTTTGAACTTTTATGAACATCTACGTGATCAGTGAATTAAATATAAGAACATACATGATTTACACAAAAAAAACTCAAACGTAAGAGGATAATATCATAATAAATTGTGATAAATTACTTACAAAAGGCTAAATATAGAGGAAAAATTAATTTGGGAACTGCCACAAAAATGGCACTGGGTCTTTATGGGTTAATTTTTTTTTTTAATATCATTATTTTATTATTTTTATTATTTTATCAGTAACTTATACTATTTTTAACTAAATGCTGCTGACAGTCGGGGACCTGAGTACAATATTTTGTTTCTGTGTATTTTTATATGCTGAAATGACAAATAAACTTGAATCTGAATCTAATTTACTGATCATGTAGATGTTCACGTATCAAAAACAGGGAAAACTTAGGAAAAAGTGACTTTTTTTGTAAAAATCTATCAATAACTGAACATAAACCCAGTGTCTCCATCCACTGTCATTGATCCAACTCCATGGGTTTTACTGGTGAATCAATGTTGTAGAAGATGATGGTGTTTCCATGGTAACTACGAAGCCTCTGAACATCCAAATGGGTCATATCTGATGACCATGAAAAGACCACAACTGTATTTCACCTAAATTGTATGGATGCTTCTGGTTGGTGGCAGCTGTTTGGGTCTTTGAGGGTTAAGACTGAGCTCATTTGAAGTGAAAATCATGTATTTCCCTATATTTAACCCTTAAAGACCCAAACAGCCACTGGCGACCAAAATCAACGACTGATCTAAAATGTTTAATACCTGTTGATCGACTAATGCAGTTTGTCATCTTTTCAGGGTCATCAGATATGACCCATTTGGACGTTTAGAGGCTCCGTAGTTACCATGGAAACACCGTCATCTTCTACAACACTGATTCACCAGTAAAACCCATGGAGTTGGATCAATGACAGTGGATGGAGACGCTTGGTTTATGTTCAATTAATGATATATTTAGCTTAGAAAAGTTGCTTTTTCTTCAGTTTTCTCTGTTTTGATATAATAACCTTTAAATTTACTTTGAACTTTTATGAACATCTACGTGATCAGTGAATTAAATATAAGAACATACATGATTTACACAAAAAAAACTCAAACGTAAGAGGATAATATCATAATAAATTGTGATAAATTACTTACAAAAGGCTAAATATAGAGGAAAAATTAATTTGGGAACTGCCACAAAAATGGCACTGGGTCTTTATGGGTTAATTTTTTTTTTTTAATATCATTATTTTATTATTTTTATTATTTTATCAGTAACTTATACTATTTTTAACTAAATGCTGCTGACAGTCGGGGACCTGAGTACAATATTTTGTTTCTGTGTATTTTTATATGCTGAAATGACAAATAAACTTGAATCTGAATCTAATTTACTGATCATGTAGATGTTCACGTATCAAAAACAGGGAAAACTTAGGAAAAAGTGACTTTTTTGTAAAAATCTATCAATAACTGAACATAAACCCAGTGTCTCCATCCACTGTCATTGATCCAACTCCATGGGTTTTACTGGTGAATCAATGTTGTAGAAGATGATGGTGTTTCCATGGTAACTACGAAGCCTCTGAACATCCAAATGGGTCATATCTGATGACCATGAAAAGACCACAACTGTATTTCACCTAAATTGTATGGATGCTTCTGGTTGGTGGCAGCTGTTTGGGTCTTTGAGGGTTAAGACTGAGCTCATTTGAAGTGAAAATCATGTATTTCCCTATATTTAACCCTTAAAGACCCAAACAGCCACTGGCGACCAAAATCAACGACTGATCTAAAATGTTTAATACCTGTTGATCGACTAATGCAGTTTGTCATCTTTTCAAGGTCATCAGATATGACCCATTTGGACGTTTAGAGGCTCCGTAGTTACCATGGAAACACCGTCATCTTCTACAACACTGATTCCCCAGTAAAACCCATGGAGTTGGATCAATGACAGTGGATGGAGACGCTTGGTTTATGTTCAATTAATGATATATTTAGCTTAGAAAAGTTGCTTTTTCTTCAGTTTTCTCTGTTTTGATATAATAACCTTTAAATTTACTTTGAACTTTTATGAACATCTACGTGATCAGTGAATTAAATATAAGAACATACATGATTTACACAAAAAAAACTCAAACGTAAGAGGATAATATTATAATAAATTGTGATAAATTACTTACAAAAGGCTAAATATAGAGGAAAAATTAATTTGGGAACTGCCACAAAAATGGCACTGGGTCTTTATGGGTTAATTTTTTTTTTTAATATCATTATTTATTATTTTATTATTTTATCAGTAACTTATACTATTTTTAACTAAATGCTGCTGACAGTCGGGGACCTGAGTACAATATTTTGTTTCTGTGTATTTTTATATGCTGAAATGACAAATAAACTTGAATCTGAATCTAATTTACTGATCATGTAGATGTTCACGTATCAAAAACAGGGAAAACTGAGGAAAAAGTGACTTTTTTGTAAAAATCTATCAATAACTGAACATAAACCCAGTGTCTCCATCCACTGTCATTGATCCAACTCCATGGGTTTTACTGGTGAATCAATGTTGTAGAAGATGATGGTGTTTCCATGGTAACTACGGAGCCTCTGAACGTCCAAATGGGTCATATCGGATGACCATGAAAAGACGACAAACTGTATTTTACACCAATTATTGACATGTATTGATAGGATTAGCGGATCAGCAGGTATTAAACAGTTTAGATCAGCAGATGCGGTAGATGTTTGGGTCTTTACGAGGCTAACAGATCTCCTAAATGTTGAGTTCAGCCATCATCTCTCACTTATCTGCCTGGTGTGGCAGTTAAATCTAACTGTATACCTCTGGGTGCCATTGCCTCTAAGGTTAGTCATAGATCACGGGCAGATGCGTCTGGCAGGGATTGCTTTTAGTCGATATCTCCTGTCAGAGATCCTCAAGTCTGTCTCTAGCCAGATCCTGACTCCGTTAAATTATCCTCCTCTTTGTAATTAAAGGTGAGAGAGCAGAGCACAAGAAGAGATGAGAAGCCATCCATATTCATCAGAGGGCAAAAGAACTAATGAAACTCCTTCTATCTACAGACGGACCTCAACAGGTGTGTAACATGCTTCTGATTCTTCTGAATATCTGTCTACATATTCAACCCTCAAACAACAAAAGCATCTACTACCATTAAACCTATCAATACAGTCAAATAATCCAAGTAAAGTTCAGTTTACTGGCTTCTCACTAGCATCCAATATGACCCATTTGGACGTAGCTAACGGCAGAAACGTATCATCTTCTGTAACACAGGTGTCAAACATGCGGCCCGGGGGCCAAATATAGTCCACCAAAGGGTCCAATCTGAAATGCAAAAATTACACTAAGATATTAACAATCCTTTTAGTTCAGGTTCCACATTCAGACTAATTCAATCTCCAGTGGGCAGGACCAGTAAAATATTATCATAATACCGTATAAATAATGACAACTCCAAATTTTTGTCTTTGTAAATGTAAATATTTTCATGTATTTCCACTAAAACAAAGTATAACTTTGCAAAAAAAAAATGTGAATAACCTGAAAAAACATGAACCGGAAATTTCTTAAGAGAAGTATGTGTAATTTTAACAATAGTCTGTCTGTTATTTAATGTTTTGTGTATTTCATGATCCACTGTGATCTGTAAGTTCTAATGTACATGTGGAAATGATAAACTGAGCAGGGTTCCTACAGGTTTCTACAAGTTAAATTAAAAACTTTTTCAGACTACTTAGAACAGAATTTAATGCCTATTTCACAGCCTTACTGGCTAAAATTCTCCTAGAATTTAGGAATATTTATTTATTTATTTACTCCATCAACTTAATTCCCACCATTCCGAGTCATTTCTCACCAGGGCTGTAAAGTTAGCGACAATCGGCTCCTAATTTCAATATAAATTGTCGGGTTGGAACGGGAGGAACTGAGTCGACTAACTTTACTTTCTTAGCAGACATTTAAACACAGTACAGCCAAGAAGTTCATGGAAAAATAATTTAAGATCTACCATATCAAATTTAATACCTTTTGAAGACTTTTTTAAGGTATTAAATGCAGATTTGTAAATTCAAGACTTTTAAGACTTTTTAAGACCCTGCAGGAACCCTGACTGAGGCATAATATTGTTAAAATTACACTTATTTTTTCAGTTTGCTCATGTTATTCACATCTTTTGAAAGGATAGTTTGTAGATGTAAACCTTTTCATCATGTAAATTTACTTTTTTCGCTCTAAAACATAGAGATAAGTTTGGAGTTGACATTATTTCTATATTATTATGTTATTATGTCACTGGTTCGGCCCACTGCAGATCATTTAGCTGAATGTGGCCCCTGAACTAAAATGAGTTTGACACCCCTGCTCCACAACATTGATCCACCAGTAAAACCCATAATAACAGTGGCTGTAGATGCAAGTTTTTAACCTTCAGATAATGTTATATTTTGCTGAAAATAATGATATGCATTACTGCAGATTAATCCATACAATTGTATATGAAATTAACCCTTTATCAGGCAAGTGACTATTTTTGGTCATTTCCGCAAATATTAAATATGGGTCCAATCCCGTGCATCAGTGAAGTCCAGAAGCATGTTGGTTTTTCTAAGATTATGCAGTGATTCAGATATTCAGATTTTATAGACATTTTGAAGCTGTAAATAGTAAATATGAGTGATTTTTGTCAGTTTGTAACAGTCGTTTTATTGCATGTGTTTACTTTTTAGCAAGTGTTGCTCAGATGTTTTATGGCAAGAGTAGAGAGACTAACACACTAAGGAATAATAGGAAGAAAAGTCGGAAATATCACTAAAAGGAAATACATACTGTTGATGCCAGCAAGGCCCCCCCAATATAACTATGTGATTAGTCGTGATTAATCGCAGAAATCCACGCAATTAATTGTGATTAAAAATTTTAATCACTGCCCAGCACTATTATTTATATATTTTTTTGGTCATATATAGGGAAGGAACCAAATATGGTAACTTCACTGACCTTGATTTTCTACATGAAATATGACATTTAGAAAAATTTCACAAAAGTAATAAACTCTTGTTATGTCCAATAACACACTAAGGTTGACAGGGGTATTTCTATGAGATTCTCTTAAAAATGTGAAATACAGATGATAATGTTATAATAAATGGTGATAAATCACTTAAGAAAGGTGAAAAATGGAGATAAATGTATTTGGGTACTGCCACAGAAACACCACCGGGTCTTTATGGGTTAAATATTCTTTTTTTTTTTTTTTTTTTTTTTTTTTTTTTACAGAGGACAGATGAATCGTACCAGACCTGTAGCCAAACCCTGGGAGACGACAGAAGACAAGGTGACGCTGGGATGGGAACATGTATCCCACACACTAAACAGACATATGAGCTGATCTGTGGATGACAGTCCCTGGCGTGTCGTTGTGTGTGCGTCGTTCTGCGCTGAAGGGAAGGTTCCCAGCCAATGATAAATGAACCGTCATGTGACTTCAGAGAATGTTTTATAACAATCCCCAAAGCAAAGCAGTGGAGCAAAAAAGTCCAATTAATAAAGATTAGCTCCTTTTTCACAGACACAGCTTTCCTTCTTAATTAAAACAAGTTGACTGGAAATTAATGAATCATTATGCAGATAGATGATAAGTTTTTTACTTTTCTATAAATGAGATAGTCACAGGACAGGAACTAGATAAACGATGCACTTTAACCCAATAAAAACCCAAACATCCACTGGCGAAACCAACATAAAAACCAACATGTTCTGGATCTGACTAAAGCATGGGATTAGCCCCATGTTTAACCCTATAACGCCAAACGTATCATATTTGATACATGAGTTTGGAAGCCCTCTACATGATCAGTGTGATATTTTTTTTCTTGAAAAACGTGATGTATACAATTAGATACATGCAATACCAAGGTTATAATAGTTTTGGATTTTTCATTATAGTTTAATTTTATTTAGTTTTGACTTTTTTTTCTCTAATTCAGTTAGTTTTAATCTGTTTTTAGAGCAGGTTAGCTAGTTTTTATTAGTTTTTGTTTTTTCCTAAATGCTTAGTTTTAGTATTAATTTTAGTTTTGTCGTATCTTTTATCTTCTTCGCCGTCATATTCAAATAAATCCCATACAGGATTCTGCTTTCTCCCAACTTTAGTCTCCATGTTTCCAGGTAGAGTGGGGACAAGAAGACGACTCTAAATGACAAGTGACGAGAAGTGACGGACTGTGAAGTACCGTACGGTGCCGCTAGCTAAAATTTCTATAGAGCGAAATAAATCGATTTTGTATCAAACCGACACTGACAAAGATGAAAACGAAGGGAATTTTATCCATCATTTTTATACGTTTTAGTTAGTTTTATATGCACACAATACAGTTGCAGTTAGTTACTGTTTTGTTTTTCTTCTTTTAATTATAGTTTTTATCTATTTCAGTTAACGAAAATGTTTTTTCAACTCTAGTTTTCGTCATTTTGCTAATTTTCGTTAACAATAATAACCTTGTGCAATACGCAGATAATCCACCTGGTGGGGGGGGATTCGTTCACCAGAGGCCTTTCCAGTAACACTACAAGACTGTCATTAATGAGGAATATTTGAGCATTGAGACCTGATGTATCAAATATGATACAAAAATTGAAACTCATACATGGAAATAGATATTTGAAAAAAAAAATGGGGGGGGGGGGGCATTGTTCAGAAGGACCAAAAAAGACTCCAGTTTCAAAGAAGTGGAATTTTTACCTCTGCCAAGGAGGTTATGTTTTCATTGGGGTTTGTCTGCTTGTTTGTTTGTATGTTAGCAAGATAACTCAAAAAGTTACGAATGGATTTTATGAAATTTTCAGGAAACGTTGATACTGGCACAAGAAACAAATAATACAATTTTGGTGGTGATTTGGGGGGGGGGGGGGGTTTAGATGAAATCTTCAGGAAATGTTGATACTGGCACAAGGAACAAATGATAAAATTTTGGTGGTGATCTTGGGGGGGGGGGGGGGGGGGGGGGGGTTAGCTGAAATTTTCAGGAAATGTGATACTGGTACAAGGAACAAATGATACACTTTTGGTGGTGATCTGGGGGGAGGAGGGGGGGTGTAGATGAATCTTCAGGAAATGTTGATACTGGCACAAGGAAAAAATGATAAATTTTGGTTGATCTTTTTGGGGGGGTGTTTTCGATGAACTTTTCAGGTAATGTGACCACTGGCACAAGGAACAAATGATTAAATTTAGGAGGGTGATTTTGGGGAGGGGTGTTTTAGATGAAATTTTTGGCAAATGTCGATACTGGCACAATGAACAAATGATAAAATTTTGGTGGTGATCTTGGGGGGGGGGGTTGTTTTGATGAAATTTTCAGGAAATGTTGATACTGGCACAAGGAACAAATGATAAAATTTTGGTGGTGATCTTGGGCGGGGGGGGGGGGGGGGGGGGGGGCCTAGTTACACGAAATTTCTTAGGAAATGTTGATACTGGTACAAGGAACAAATGATAAAATTTTGGTTGTGATCGTGGGGTGGGTGGGGTAGATGAAATTTTCAGGTAATGTTGATACTGGCACAAGGAACAACAAACAAATGATAAAATTTTGGTGGTGATCTGGGGGGGGGGGGGGTTCGGTAAAATTTTCGGGAAATGTTGATACCGGCACAAGGAACAAATGATACAATTTCGGTGGTGACCGGGGCGGGGGGGGAGGGGGTGTTTGGGGGGCTGATCTGCCTTGGCGAAGGTCTGGGCTCTCTTTGTGCTTTTCTAGTCTGTCAATGCTTTAATGGTTCAGGCTTTACAGGGTTAATGTTTGTGGAGATGACCAAAAATAGTCACTTGCCAAATAAAGGGTTAAAGAATATTCTTCTATTGTTTGTATTTTTAACAGCACAGGAGCAGTTTTGTACTAGCTTTTGCAAAACCAGTCACAAAAGCATCCTGGGAAGTCTAACACACACACACACACACACACACACACACACACACACACACACACACACACACACCTCTTCCCCTCCTGCTGTGTCTTTAATAAATACACTCACTCGAATACACACGATTTAAGAGGCTCTTCCATCGAACCAAAATCCCTCGTGTGCATTTATTACATCTCACACTATGAGCTTTTTTTTTTTTTTTTTTATATTGCGTATATTTTGCTTTATCTCAAATCCAGCAGTTCTTTTTCCTGGATTTCATTTCCTGTAAATTCAATATTTTCTCTTTCCTCTGGAGCAGAAAGCAAACCTTCCTTCCACAGTGCCAAAAACTTTTCCTCACTAATGTATTTCTAAAGCGCTCATCTACAATTTCAATGAAGTCCATGCAGAGTGGTTTGAAAGAGGAGGTTTTCAGGTCATCTGATTACAGGAGGATGGATCCACTTCTATTCAGACAGTTCTGTCATTGGCAGTTTTTGTAGAAGAGATGATAGGATGATTTTTTTTTTTTTTTTTTTTTTTTTTTACAAGTCTTTTGCACATAATTTATTCATTAATGGTGTTTCTGGTATTAAAAGATCTGACTGGTCCAGGAAATGTCTTATCCACATAATTAAACAACTGTGCTATTTAAAGCTACAGCTAAAGATGATTTTAATAATCTATGAATGTCATTAATTAAATTTTTTTCATTTCATCATCTTATTATCTTAATATCATACTATTAAAGAGAGATTAATGCTTGTGTAATACTATTGTCTAAATGATTAACAACATGGATGCTGATCATTGTATTTTTCTCTTTATTTATTTAATCAAATTCTTTTTACCAATAAAGACAAAGTGCTATTTTGTGGTACTTTCCAAATGAATTTTTCTGTCTATTTAACCTTTCTTAAGTGATTTATTGCTGTTTCTTATGATATTATGCTCAGTATTTTGCATTTTTTCATGAAAATTATGTATTTTCTGTATATTTATTTTAAATATTTTAGATCAGTATATGGTTTTTGGTTGATGGTGGCTCTTTGGGTCTTTATGGGTTAAATACAATCTTTATATATGTCCTTTACTAATTAATTTGCTAGTTTTCCTGCAGATTTCTCTCAAATTCTGTTGCATTGTGTGGGTTTGAGAAGCTGACAGTAATTATATGGAAAAACATGGCGGTTATATTATATTCAGTGAACCGTATTTTTCTATTGTACTTGTGATTCACCTGAGGCCCAGTTTACAGCCACACATCCAACGTGATGGATTTGTCATTTCCATGTTGGGAAATCGTTCGGCTTATGATGGAATCCTCATCCACAGCCATCTTTGTCACCCCTAATGACCCCTAATGAAAAACGAACCCTCATTATTTCCATCTGTCTGTTCTGTCGCGCCGCGCAGATTAATACAGTCATTGAACCCGGTGTTCGATAACCCATTTACTTTACCTCGTCTTTCACTTTGCCTTTCATGCATCAGGGGTCTGCGCAGTTTAACAAATATTTAAGATGGAAGCGCTTTTGTAATTACCCACAATTGCATCATCTTAAACTTCAGAGGTTTCCCATGTTTTATATGCTGTGGTTTTTAGTTTAGTTTTTTTTTTTTTTTTTTCCGTAAATGCATATTACAATTACTCAGACCCTGTGGACGTGGAGGATAGGTCAAATGCTGCAGCCTATTCATTCATTATTACAACATGTTAACAAACCTGGGCTTGCTGCCATCATCTTCCCATCTGCTTGAGACTAGATTTATTGCAGTGAGACCCTGTGGCCACTGCGTCTAATTGCTCTTTTGTCTTCAGTCCTCCAGAGGTATAAATATGGGGGAGAGCAGACCCTCAGCTTACTAAATAGCCCTTTAGTTAATGCTACGTGCTTCCTTTTGTCCTAAACACCAGTATCTGAAATGGACTGAGAGTTACAAGAAGCATTTTATTCACTCTAGTTAAGACATTTCTATTTTAACCCATAAAGACCCAGTGTTAGTTTTGTGTCAGTTTCTAAATGGATTTCTCTATATGTAACCATTCTTGAGTGATTTATCACCATTTCACTGTAAGCCCGGATAAGTAGAGTTTACTCCAAAAATTTGAGGCAAGTGATTGCACTTAAATGATGTGAGTAATGATCGACTAATCTGTTGGTTTAAGTAGGTTCAACTTTAATGCTAAAAGTATTGAACTTAAACTATTAAGTAGAAAACACTAAAAGACCGGTTATTCGTACTTTAAATCTGTTGTAAAATCAACCCCACTATCTAACCCAGGGGTCGGCAACCCGCGGCTCTTTCATCCTTTTGTTGCGGCTCTGCGTGGCTTGGGAAAATAAATTATAAGTGTCCGATTGAAGTGTATGTTATTTGTCTCAAAAACGTATATCATGTCTTCTTATTAAGTCAAAGTTTTTAACTTCTTTCTTCAGACCTTGTGCAATTTCAGTGATCAGCATTCGCCTTCTTCAGAGACGTTTGACACCACTTGACGTGTCAGCCGGCATGCGCGGAATGCCCTGCGACACCAAAACTGCACAACATCTGAACAAAGTATTTTATTTGTGTTTGTTCGTTTGGTTAATTGTAGTTGTAAATTGTAAGATTATTGTGATCTCGAAATATTAAAATAAAATTATATATATATATATATATATATATATATATATATAGTATTATTTTTCATCGCTCAAAATATGCGTCACACTCTCCGACAGCCCGCCAAAACGCTGTACTTTTATCAAGACTTTCAACCCCAGGTAGGCCAAGTAGGGAGAAATCTAAGAAAAGAAAAATATCTGAAGAAAATAGAACATTTAATGATGCCAGGTGCCATGGCACGACCAAGGTGCCGCGGCACCTCGGGGCCAACGCTAGGTGCCATGGCACCGCGGTACCAGGGTTCGGTGCCGGGTGCCGTTGCACCGCAGTGCCACTGCTCGGTGTCAGGTGCCATGGCACCACGGTGCCACAACTGGGTGCCACCGGTGCCGCGGCACCACCGGCACCTCGAGCCGAGGCACCACTGTGGTGCCACGGTACCTGGCACCGAGCCATGGTACGGCGGTACAACGGCACCTAGCGTTGGCCCCGAGGTGCGCCGCGGCAGGCACCACCGAGGTGCGCCGCGGTGCGCCGCGGCAGGCACCACCGAGTTGCGCCGCGACACCAAGCTGTGGTACCGGTAAAATCATTGTATGAGCTGCGTCGGAGTATAAGCCACAGTGTTTAAAGTGTGGGGAAAAAGTAGCGGCTTAGGAATTTACGGTATATATAGGCTAACATCTTCATTTCAGATATCAAAAAGTGTCTGCGGCTCCCAGTGTTGTCTTTTCCGTGGAAACCGGGTCGAAATGGCTCTTTGAGTGTTAAAGGTTGCCGACCCCTGATCTAACCATTCAACTCAGCATTTTAGGTTACACTGACTAATTTTCTCAATTGTAGCCAGATTAATTTATCATTGATTAAACAACTTTTTTTAAGATAATCAAACTCAAAATACTATTCCTGACCAAAAAAGTTATGAAATTATTTAACTTAATATATTGTAGCATGAATGGAAGTTAGCTCAATGTCATTTGCCAGTACAGGAAGTGCTTTTAATTTGATAAGACATTAAGATTTCCATTGAACAATAACAGTTTTAGATGAACAGTAAAGCCATTGTTCTTCCTCTGGCTCTGATTCATGGTGCAGCTCTACAAAAATACAAAAACAAACACAAAAAGGCCAATAAACACTGCCATACACACATTAAATCCAAATTAACACTAACACCACAACCCCGCTGAACCCCTGCACAGAAAAAGAGCACATTTTCAACAACATGCCCAATACCCACAATGCAATGCACAGATAAAAAGGTGTGGTCATGACTAAAACTTAGTGATTTAATTCCATTCAACTTCAACTTTTTCGTACTTTCAACTACGTCTACAAATTAGTAGAATATACTGAACATTTTATAGTAACATCATAAAACTGAAATCATTTAAGTGCATTGTAATTAAAGCATTTTAGTGAATACAAATTCGGGCTTACAGTGTTATTGTAATATTTTCCTCTTTATATTGACTTTTTTTCAGAGTAAATCATGAATATTCTTCAACTAAAATTTGCTTAGAGGTCTTATTTCTGTCTTTGTGCATAAGAAATCAATCTAAGTGAATCCCCGAAGGAACTTTGTGTTGGTAAATGCAAGTTATGCAAATTTACAGGATTTCAGTTCTGTTGCAACATGTTGATGGTCATATGAACTATGTTTTTGTGACAGGTTAAAATGCCTTATTTTTTTGTAATTTAAAAAGCACATTATTTCTTTGAGATGTCATTAATGGGTTATTAAGACGTCTGGTTGTTCTCAGGTATTGTTATGGTTTTATATAAATTGGTACAGGGTTAGTATAACTACATTTTTATTTAATTAATAAGGGAAAATATGGGTCCATATAAATTTAATTTTACATTTAAAACTGCAGTAATTAAAATTGTACATATATTGTTTAAAACACAAATGTATTTAAAAAAGTTTAAAAAAAAAAAAAAAAACAAGTAATGCACAGTTGGTTCAATGTTTCATGCCTGATCGATTTATACTGTCTAGAAGGAAGTACACTGAACAAAAATATAAATGCCCCACTTTTGTTTTTGCTCCCATTTTTCATGAGCTGAACTCAAAGATCTAAAACTTTTTCTGTGTACACACAAGGTTTATTTCTCTCAAATATTGTTCATAAATCTGTCTAAATTTGTGTCAGTGAACACTTCTTCTTTGCTGAGATAATCCCTCCACCTCACAGGTGTGGCCTATCAAGATGCTGATTAGACAGCAGGATTTTTGCACAGGTGTGCCTTAGGCTGGCCACAATAAAAGGCCACTCCAAAATGTGCAGTTTTATCACACAGCACAATACCACAGATATCACAAGTTTTGAGGGAATATGCAATTGGCATGCTGACTTCAGGAATCTCCACCAGAGCTTTTGCCTGTGAATTGAATGTTCATTTCTCTACCATAAGCCATCTCCAAAGCTGTTTCAGAGAATTCATGAAGACTGTGTGAGGAAAATGGTGGTCACACCAAATACTGACTGGTTTTCTGACCCCCCTGGACCACCCAATACAGTAAAAGTGCACATTTTAGAGTGGCCTTTTATTGTGGCCAGCCTAAGTCACACCTGTGCAATAATCCTGCTGTCTAATCAGCATCTTGATATGCCACACCTGTGAGGTGGATGGATTATCTCAGCAAAGGACAAAGGAGAAGTGCTCACTAACACAGATTTAGACAAATTTATGAACAATATTTGAGAGAAATAGGACTTTTGTGTTCGTAGAAAAAGTTTTAGATCTTTGAGTTCAGCTCATGAGAAATGGGAGCAAAAACAAAAGTGGGGCATTTATATTTTTGTTCAGTGTAGTTGTGCAGATGTGCACCGTTGACGTGAGTGTTGTTATGGCGGCTGTTGAATAAACACCGTACGAGCGAGGAAAACACAGAGAGTTCGTTGTCATTTCAACACCACATACAGCGCAGCCATCTCCCTCGAACATCCGGGCGGAGAGCGCAACATTTTCAGCTCAAAAATGTCCAGTTTCATCACAATTAATGCTATATTTTCATGTCACAAATGGCCAAGTTATATTGGAACTGAATTTACCTGAAAAACAAATATTCTATTCTTTTACATTCCCCAATTTTTCTTACCAGATTATATCCTTCATATCATGTTTTATTTTTACAGGTTGCAATATGGAGTATGGTGCTGATCCATCCTGTTTATGTTACGCCAGGGGTGTCAAACATGCAGCCCGGGGGCCAAATGCGGCCCGCCAGCTGGTAGTTACAAGGGAATGTGCCGTTATATGACATTTTCCTCAAAGTACTGGAACAATCGGTACCACCATACCCGTGAAAAAAGGTCCCAAGGTTAAAAAACACTGTTCTAGTGTCAGTGGAAAGGCCTCTGGAGAACTAATTCCTCCCCCCTGGTGGATTATCTGTGTATTACATGTATCTAATTGTACACATCAGGTTTTTCAAGAAAAAACATATCACACTGATCATGTAGAGCAGGGGTGCCAAACATGTGGCCCCGGGGCCAAATGCAGCCCGCCAAAGGTTCCAATCCGGCCCGCGGGATGAATTTGGTAATGTTTTGGAAATGGTGACATGGCTGCCAAGCATCAGTATGATGGGATCCGGAACAACCATGTCACATCCGTCCACTGCCACATTTTGTGTTTTTTTTGTCAGCTGTTATTGTTTTAGATCCACAATACTAACATTTTTGGCAGTTTTTTTTTTTGTTTGTTTTTTTTTCATTGAAGGGACATTTTTTATATTGAAGACATTTTTTTATTGAAGTGAAGTTTGTTTAATTGAAAATATTTTTTTGTTGAGTTTTTTTTTTTATTTTTTATTGAAAATATTTTTGGGAGGGGACTGAATAATACAGACAGAAATATCCTACCCCTAATATGGCTCAAATACAAAAAAAAAAAAAAAAAAAAAAAAAATCAAAAATAGCTGACTTAAAAAAACAAAACTTTACAATCAAAGAAAAGAAGTGTTCAAGTGCAATTTTTTGGATCTCAAATATTTTTTTGCATTCAAACACTTTTTTTATTGACAAGGGTTTTTTTTTTGATTAAAGTTTTTTTTCACAATATTTGTATTGGTATTTCAGTTTTATATGAAAGGTACACACAGTAATGATATACATAACGAACATGAATTAAAACAACAAAACACTCATACACACATCCATTCACACCATGTAGACTTGCACTGAATTATATATATATATATATATATATATATATATATATATATATATATATATATATATATATATATATATACACATACATATATATATATATAAATAACATACATATATTCTTATGTACATGTGTACATATATGTAAAAAAAAAAAAAAAAAAAGATTAAAATATTAAAATACAGCAGTCATGATAATAAAAAAAAAATTGAATAAAATTAAACAGTGATAATTTGTTTGACATGTCCCTAAATGAAGTTTTTTTTATTGAAAATTTTTGGGTTTTGATTGAGTTTTTTTTTTTTTTTGGTTAAAGCAATGAAGAAACAAATCTACTTTCATATTTTTAGACATTAGCTAAAATTGTGTCTAAGCTAACATCTTTCTGTGTTTGCTGTATCCATGACAACAGCCACAACACAATGATTTCTATGTCAAGGACTAGATTTTTCTGGAACACATTCCTCACTCATGCTCCTGGGTTATTCAACACTTTGCTTCTGATCATCTACTTCTACATCTATGCAAAACTTTCTACCGTCACCTTAGACTTGCAGTTACAGTCAAAACCTGAAGCTAAGTCCATGCCCAACAGAGATATCAGCAGATCTTCAGGTTGCACGTGACTTTGCAGAAATCCTCCGTATTGGACCTTTAAATAAATAAAAGTACCCGAGGTGCATCTTCTGATCTGCCCAAGCAAGCTTCTCCAAACCAGCTGTGAAGAGTCCCTAACTGAGATCAAACAGCATCTGTGAGACTATACACCAAAGCCAGACCTCTGTAGAGCTGTGCAATGTGTCGACACACCACTGTGCACACACTCGTACCTTTGGCAAATGAAGGAGGGGAAGGTAAGACATGCAGGTCCAGGGGTCTGGAGCGGTACATCAAATGGAGTGGGGCCATTTTTGCTTAATTGTGTAACATGTTTAAAGGAGCTTACTTGAGCAGAAAATTGAATATGAGACACTTAAGTCATCACACTCGTACTTATCTTATGAGTAGAGGAAAGGGGGAAGGGGAGACTATAGCAGGGGGTTCTTTAACCCTTTATAGGCCAGTGTTTCACAACTAGCTTTACAAATAGCTCCGATAAACACAGGAAGCCTCTTGTTGTTTTGTATGTTTACTGCGTTGATTGTAAAACTGTACAAAAACAAAGTGCGTGTTACAATCATGTATCATTTTTTTCAAGTAGCGCTACTTATACAATGGCTGTTTCTCAATACTCGTTCTTATCTGTTCTTCCATTTTCGAGAAACGTCTTCAGTCGCAGCCCAAGTACTGTTCCAACTGCAAGTTCGCATAAACCAAGAACTAGAGCTGCAACCGATTAATCGACGAGGTGCTTGAAGTCAATGCAAAAAAGTCCCGATTCGATTAATCGACTCGAATTGATTAAAGGGAAATATTCTATTGAAGTTTTCCTGAATTGAAGCTTCTTTGTGCGTCACAATAAGCGTCCGTGTGAAACACAAGAGTGGAACCAATGTTTTAACAGCAGAGAAATGAAGGAAACAAAGCTTTGATTCAGGAGAATTGTGGTTGAATGATTTTTTTGGATCATTTTGAGTTGTTTAATCGGTTGCAGATCTACCAAGAATGCATGGAATACCCGGATGTTGTTCTTGTCAGCTAGCTTAAACCAGTGGTTCTCAATCTTTTTCTGTTGGGCCCCCCTCTGGAGGATGAAAAATCTCCAGGTCCCCTCAACCCCAACAACATTGCAACAATGGTGCAATTACAACTTTTATTGCAAGAAACATCAATATTGTAAAAATACTTTTTGCTTTTCCTTGAATAATTTGTTGTACAAATTAAAAATAACTTAGATTTTTGCTTGAATAATACAAATAAACTCAACCAGACTGCTCCCTGAGGTAATATTTTTCCAAATAAAAATAGGTAATGTGCAATTATCTTACAATTATGACAATAAAGTCACTTTTTTTAGAACAACAAACTAATTTTTGGTAACAAAGATTTTAACAATATCAGTGGCTGCAATGAGCCCATTTACACTGCACATCTCAGAACATTTAAGTGCAAACTGTACAAACTGTGCAAAAACAGAAACATTGCAGTAAAATCCTTGTCCACTCTCCAAACCTAAACTCTTTGTCTTGTCTTGTGACAGATCATCATGGCAGTAGATTTGTTTGTTGTGCATCCCCAAAATGGTCCCAGGGTGCTCCAACACTAAAACATTAGTTCCACCTGCTACATGTGCTAACCTGAAGAAAAAAAATCACCCAGGAGTGATCCCATGCCCCCCCTGGCAAGTCTTCGCATCTCCCCTGGGGGGCCCGCCCCACAGTTTGAGAAACACTGGCTTAAACCAAGGATGCACTGGTTGGTGACTCGTGTAGACTTGTTTGGTAAAATTTCCCAAGATGCACTTCGTACTGTTCTCAAATGCTATGGCGGCGTTTGATAACTTAATTCCCTCCGCCAAGGGGCTTCTGTTTTCATCAGGGTTTGTCTGTTTGTTTGTCTGTTAGCAAGATAACTCAAAAAGTTATGGACGGATTTTGATGAAATTTTCAGGAAATGTTGATGCTGGCGATCACATGCCGTTGAATAACACACAAAAGGTTGAAAATGCGGCGGTATAACACGCCAAATGCCATAACAACTGGCGTGACAGATGCCATTTCTTCAGATCAGTCTGGAACAGGACAAAAAATAGACAACAGGAAAACAAGAAAAGCACTCGGAGAGCGCAGACCTCTGCCAAGACAGATCTGTCCCCCCCCGATCACCACCCAAATGTAATCATTTGTTCCTTGTGCCAGTATCAACATTTCCTGAAAATGTCATGAAAGTCCATCCATAACTTTTTGAGTTATCTTGCTAACAAACAAACAAACAAACATGCAAACACACAAAGCAAAGTGATCACAATACCTCTTGGCGGAGGTAAAAATAGGTAAGAACTAGAAGCACTCGGAGAGCGCAGACCTCCGCCAAGGCTGATCAGTGCCCCCCCCCGTGGGCCCCCCCACCCCCCGATCACCACCAAATTTAATCATTTCTTCCTTATCCCATTTCCAACAAACCCTGAAAATTTCATCCAAATCTGTCCATAACTTTTTGAGTTATGTTGCACACTAACGGACAGACAGACAAACAAACAGACAGACAGACAAACAAACAAACCCTGGCAAAAACATAACCTCCTTGGCGGAGGTAATAATAATAGAATAGAATAAAAACTACAATTAGTGATGTCACTAATGACATAATATAATAAATAAATGGTGATAAATCATTTAACCCTCTGGTATCCCGTCCAGCTAGGCCCTTACTAAGCACCAAGTGTGCGTTTTTGGCACACTTGTGGAATAATGTCAAAAAAAATTTCATATAGTTTGTTTTTAATTCTTTTACACTTTTTTCTATTTCATCAACTTGAACCGTAAATAAAAATACCAAATACTCAATAATTGTCACATATTTTAACCCTTTAAATGCCGTATTTGCAATGTAAACAAACCATTTTTTTGGATGCAAATAACACAAAAAAATGTTTTTTTTTCAATATACTACATAAAAAGTGGATTACAAATTATTTGATTTTTTCATCCTGGCATATGTCAGTGATTAACTCCAACATTGGTTAATTTGCAATATTTTTTTTTGGCACTAGGTCAAATGTCCAAAAATACTAGCATCTGTCACCAAGTGTGCCAAAAAGGCACACCTATAAATCAAACTATTAAATATTATATATTGATTTATTTTTCTGCTTTAATTTGATTTTATTTTGGGAAATCAAGGTCAGCCCTAATCATACATATCAAATGGAAGAAATAATGCGTTTTAGGCACACTTAGGAGACAGATGCTAGTCTGGTCATTTTCTTTTGTTTACAATGTGCACATTTTAGTTGGTGGCCAGAATTTTAAAGATCATGCACAAATGAACAACTTTTGAATTCTAACCTTATTTAAACTGTGAAAAATAATATGAAGTTTTTTAAAATGAAGTGCAAAATGTGCCTAAAAGGCGCACCCAGATACCGGAGGGTTAAGAAAAGATACAAATCGAGAGAAATTTGTTTGGAAACTGCCACAAAACTAGCACTGGGTCTTTATGGGTTAATAGGAAAACTGACTTGATAGGCAGCCCACATGTTAAATTTGAGACACTTTTTTTGATCAATCCAACAATAAAGAAACTAATCATTTTTATTCATTCTGCCATTTTAAGTATTTGTTTTGCTGCTCCAGAGATGCCTTGTAAGACAATAACTCTTGCTGTGAAAACATTAGCCTTCCTGTTGTTTAAAAGAAAAAGTCAGATGATACCGAAATTAGCCGCTTGTACGATTTTGCACCGAGACTGACGCAAGGCTTAAATCTACCATTTTAAAGATCAAGTAAACTGCGCAGAGGTCTCCAAAGCCGTCTGCTCCGTCTCTAATCCAGACCATATCTAATTTCAACGGTTTGTTTTAACGCTGACATTTTGCAAGATTAAATTTCCCCCCTGTCTCGACAACTGTAATGGTTTATCTTTGAAAACGGCGGCATGAGTTAAGAGATTGATGGTGGAATCGCGCAGAACTCCAGCAGAGAACGAGCAGTGAGGGGTCAAATGTTTTCATTTTCTCTACGGGACACTCGGCACCCTCCAACCAATTACAGACTAATGTTCAACGGCATGTGCAGGAGTTAACAGACTAGCAGAACAGCAGAATGTATAAGTAGAACGTATCCATCATTATAATAATATTCCTATTTAAATGCATGAACAAATGCTTTGCTGCAGGGTTGTCACATGCATTTATATAAGAGTCTCTAGTTTGTTTTCTGATTGCCTTGCAGATATTCTTCACGGTTACAGTGCAACATTTAACTATTGTGTGCTGCCTTTGCAGAAGAGCAACACCGTCAGTATTCCACACATCATCAGATATGACATCAACTAGACGACCGATTCCTGGAAGTTGCAGAGCTCCATAATCTGAACCAAAGGGGAACACATCCCACCTGCCAGAAGACAAATAGGGTCAGGTTTGGTTAACCCTTCATCAGGTAAGTGACTATTTTTGGTTATTTCTGCATGCATTACAAGACAGTGACAGCAACAGTTACAGTGAGGACTGGGGTAACAATGAGGTCCAATGTGGTCTCCAGGGTCTGTAAGGTCCACCTCTGCATGAACAGTGAGTGGACCTGCTTTGTTAGGTACCATGAAGTCATGGTACTAATGTAAGGAATGATGTTCTAATGTTCTAAAATATGTTCCTTTCATCTTACATGTGTTTTTCTAGTATTTTTTTTATATATACTTCCTGGATTTTATTTTTTTTGCCAATTATGGGTAAGGAACAAATATGGTAACTTCGGCCAGTCGATAGATCTATAAAGATTTTTTTCAATATCGGCCATCAGCCTTAATATTTTTTTTTTGAAAGCCGATATTTGATCAGTAGTAAAAATGTTAAAAGATATTTGATCAGGCACCTGTGTGGGCAGCACTTGAAGTTCATTCAATGTTAAAAGAGTATTATGTGTACGTGTATTAATGATTTCATTTATACTGCTGCATAAAAATCTTAAATATCAGAGTGTTTCAATTGTATTTTACAGTCAGTGTGCTTTAAAAGAAAAAATCGGCCTTAGATATCAGCTTTAGGTATCGGCCATCAGGTGACCAAATTTTTTAAAATCGGCATCGGCCTTAGAAAAAACCATATTGGTCGACTTCTACTTCATTGACCTTGATTTTCTGCGTAACAAAATTTTTTGACAAATTTCACCTTAATTGTGTTTTTCTTGTATGTTATCTATTTACTTCCTGGATTTTTTTTTTTTTTTGCCACTTACAGGTAAGGAGCCAAATATGGTAACTTCAGCCAGTCGATATATCAGGCCAATATAAAGATTTTTTTCAATATCGGCCATCAGCCTTAATTTTTTTTTGAAAGCCGATATTTGATCAGTAGTAAAAATGTTAAAAGATATTTGATCAGGCACCTGTGTGGGCAGCACTTGAAGTTCATTCAATGTTAAAAGAGTATTATGTGTACATGTATTAATGATTTCATTTATATTGCTGCATACAAATCTTAAATATCGGACTGTTTCAATTGTATTTTACGGTCAATGTGCTTTAAAAGAAAAAAATCAGCCTTAGATATCAGCTTTAGGTATCGGCCATCAGGTGACCAAATTTTTTAAAATCGGCATCGGCCTTAGAAAAAACCATATTGGTCCACCTCTACTTCACTGACCTTGATTTTCTGCGTAACAACAATGTTTTGACAAATTTCACCTTAAATGTGTTTTTCTTGTATGTTTTCTGTTTACTTCCTGGATTTTTTTTTTTTGTTTGCCACTTACAGGTAAGGAGCCAAATATGGTAACTTTGGCCAGTCAACATATCAGGCCGATGTAAAGATTTTTTCAATATTGGCCATCTGCCTTAATTTTTTTTTGAAAGCCGATATTTATCTTCAGAACTTGTTCATTGCAAGAAATATGAAAGAATTTTGTATCATACGATGTGAAAATGCCCATAAATGTAAGCAAACATGTTAAAAAGTCAATATGTAGCATAGTTCAGAAAGTTGACCTGATTGAGCAAAATTAATGTGATTTTTGGATTCAGCACACCAAAATTATCCTAAATCAGCTCAAAAAACTTAAACAATAAATTTGTTGTTGACTAGTGTAATCGGCACCAGATATCAGCTTTAGGTATCAGCCATCAGGTGACCAAATTTTTTCAAATCGGCTTCGGCCTTAGAAAAAACCATATCGGTCGACCTCGACTTCACTGACCTTGATTTTCTGCATTACAAAATTTTTTTGATAAATGTCACCTTAAATGTGTTTTTCTTGTATGTTTTCTATTTACTTCCTGGATTTTACTTTATTTTATTTTATCTTATTTTATTTTATTTTTTGGCCACTTATGGTAAGGAACCAAATATGGTAACTTCATTAATCTTGATTTTCTACATAACAATACAAATTTTTTGAACATTTTACCACAAGTAATAAAGTCTTGTTAGGTCCTCCAAAAACACACTAAAATTTGAATTTCAGAGTATTTCTATGAGTATCCTACAAAATGTTAAGGTGGGTTTATTACTAATTGTTGGATATACTTTATTATCCATTAAGTGGAAAATGATCTTTTGTTCCCACAGAAAGAAACAGGATGTACATAGAAGAGATGATTGGCACAAAAAATAGTGAAAAAAATAACCCAAAAAAATCAATAAAAAGGACAGTAAGAAATAGTATAAATCTGGACACCTTGGGTTCAGTTACACATAATTAAATCACTTAAACATCATATTTTGCCAAAGATTTCTTGTAGGTTTTTTCAGCTGATCTTGGGAGTCGACAACGCCTTCCAGAGGGAAGCAGTTCAGGAGTTCAGTCGATGAGACAGATCGCTTGTTTTGTCTAGAGCTTTCATAGTGATACTCAGCAGATACTTGTCACTGAGCTGCATCTGTGCTTTCCCAATTATTTTACTCACAGTATCCAGCTCTCTGGATAGTCTGGATTTACAGCATATGTCCAGGTGTCCAACTAACACACTAAGGTTGAAATGTTGAATTTCAGAGTATTTCAATGAGTGGATAGACAGTGGTTTTAAACCTTTTTTGTCTCCTGACCCCATTTTAATATCACAAATTTCTGGCGACCCCAGATATTCAAAACAGATACTTTTTTTTTTTTTGGCTAAAATTAATTTGTTTTTGATTATATAATAGTTTGCTATACTATGTTGCAAATAAACGTTAATTTTAGACCATTTTAGTCTATATAATGTATATTATTCTGGACAGAAGCAGAAAATCCAGGTGTAGATTACTGCACAAAGTGAGAATTTGATTTTCCTTGGTCAGGATATGTACAGTCAGTCCAGCTTGGATTTACAAGGCTGACAATTAATACTGAACAAACAAGAACTCAAACTATGAATTATGAAAGAGCTGCAGCATCTGAAACTGACCACAATGAACATTTGACAGATAAACAGAACCACAGTGCTTCAGTTTCAGACTCAGTTTGTCATGTCTTTTATAGATTGGGATTGTCTGTCTCAACTCACCATATATTTTTCATTAGTAAGTTGTTTTTGTGTTTTTTGTTTTTTTTTAAATCAATTACTAGAAATTTCAGGTGACCCCATTTGAATCCCAGGCGACCCCATGTGGGGTCCCGACCCCAAGGTTGAAAAACACTGTTGTACTGTCACTGGAAAGGCCACTGGTGAACAAATTCCTCCCCCCTGGTGGATTTTCAATGTATTGCATGTATCTAATTGTATACATCAGGTTTTTCAAGAAAAAAAAATCATACTGCTCATGTAGAGAGCTTCAAAACTCATGTATCAAATATGATATGTTTGGCGTTATAGGGTTAAAGTAGCCAGGCACATTTACAGCCAAGTTTGAAAATCAGGAAACTAAAAATGTAAAAACATATTTTCATATCTTATCTCTCTCAACTCACCATGTATTTTTCATTCGTAAGTTGTCGGGGGGTTTTTTCTTCATCAATTACTAGAAATTTCAGGCATTTGAATTCCAGGCGACCCCATGTGGGATCCCAACCCCACACAGTAAAATCACCAGTGTTTATATAACACTTAAAGAGTTAATTTTAACACTACCTCAGTGAACATATGGTCCCTATCTATAAAGTGTAAAATTTACATTGAACATAGAGTTACTTTTCCAGAGTCAACTTTACTCTAGTAAGAGTTAATATTTTACACTACACTACACTAATGAGTGTCAATCAAGTTTTACACTATGTGAGAAGTAACACCCATAGTGTTATTCACATTCAACACTGAAGAGTTAAGTGTTAAGAAATAACTTTTCCAGTGTTAAACCTACTTAACACTACATGTTGATAAATAAATTACTCCAAAGAGTGTTGATTTTTAACTGCCTCCTACCAGTGTTACATATGATGTACTATAGTCCCAGTGTCTGCAGGGGCGAAAAAAGATAACATTATTTCTGTTCCCAATTTATTCCAAATAAAAATGAAATATCGCAATTAAAAGTAAACATAAAATGACATGTAAAATGAAAGCCGCCGACCCGATATGACGTTATCCATTTGAAATTCGGTATTTTGAAAACACCAACATTGACAACGACGATGTAACTTTATTCTTGCGCACAGATTCTGCTCGGATGGAATAACAAAAGCAAGAGTTTATTTACACAAACTTACAAACGCAATTTTTTGATGCGAGGAAGATGGCGACGCCAGAGTCCAACTTCTCACTCAGTTTGAGCACGGAGGTAGGTGGGCGGGGCTTTTCAGAGTCATTATTTTTTAACACTGAAAGGTATCGTGCTCTTATCGGTGTTGAATTAACTTTGAGAGAGTCGATTTACTTTAACACTGAATATATGACACTGACAGTGTAAAACCTCTGTTAACACCAATTATTTTCACCAACACTGGAAGTTATCTTGTTAAATTTTACTCTGTCCATTGTTGGAATAACTCCGAAAGAATGAAAATACTTTGACACTGTATTTTTTACACTGGCAAATTTATTGTGCAAGGTTGAAAAACAGTGGGTTAAGAAGTAGGCTAAAACCCCTTCACTGTTTGATTAAAAATATCATCTGATATCAATAAAATTCCATTGATCCTCTGTATCGGTACCCAACCCTTAACACTGTTCAGTTTCCTGTTAGGAGTACTGGAAACATTCTCACAAATACAGTTCAATACACTGGTTGTTTGCGTTTGTCGTGTTCCTCCCTTTGCATTAACCAAAGTCTGGCCATCTGTTGATCCCCTTCCAGATGCTGAACACCGCCTAAGGCCTGTTCATCCCCGCAGCCTCTTTCTGGTCTAAGCTGTGTACCTGCTGGGACTGCTTCTACGACTCCTGCAGCTGTGTTTGTGTGAAATGCTTGGCTGTGTTTTGTAAGGGGCTGTTTAAACTTCACAGTGTGCGAGTGCAGCATGTTGAGTACAAGCGTCGGTGGCTTGTTAGGCGCCGATGCGGAGCTGTGAACTTTGGTGCAATTACAGTTTAGAGCAGGAGAGATGTTTTAATGATCAATTTTGTGTGGATGTGGGCAGAGCAGAATAAAATGTGACTCATGAAACGTCTGCTCTTTGAAAGAGTTTTTGAGAGGAAAACAGGTGAGTCATCTAAGAGCCTGAGGACGGGGGTTACATGTCAGCTCTGCTTTTTGTCTTCCTCCTGCAGAGCGTTGTTTCTCTAATGGACTTACTGTATGTGGACCATTTTTAATGGCTTCACACAATATACGTCACTGTTTGTGCTCAGTTCGCTTGTTGAATTCGTGTATATTTGGGAAGAGAAATGAGATGTGGGGACACAACATGAAATAAAAAGCTCACTTTTATTTGGTTTATCCTTTGCCTGTCCTTAAAATTTGACAAAACTAAAAGTTGGGTGCTTCTATGAGACTGGTCCCTAAAAACAGGACATGAGGCTAAAAATTCAAACTAGATGTAGACTAATGTTATGAAGCAAGTTTGGAAACACTTTTGTGAAACTATTTTTCAGATAAAACAGTATTATTTTTATATAAAAATCTGCATGTAACACGGTAAAAAGGACCCGAAAATTATGTACTACTATTTTTTTGAATATTTTTTTAGTCTCTCAAAGGTACATTTTGGGAATCGAACTAATTATCCAAGGCAGAGTGTTTCAAAAAAATGACCGCTGATGCAAAATCACTTGCGATTTATTTGTGTTTAAATGGGCAGGTTCCGCATGTAACGTAAGTGGACACGATGGGTTACACACGAAACCTGGAATGAGACTGAGATTCATGAAAAACCCACATGTCTGGATTAGAGAAACCACAAGGATCATGAAATTTATATATTTATTATTATTTTATTATTTATAAATTTATATTTTTATGGCTCAGAAGAAGAGTATAATTTTTTTTGCATTTATCTGAGGTCATCATTAGGTACATCCTGCGGGGAAAATACAGTATATCTAAATTTCTCTTTAATTATTGGGTCTAAAAAGCTGGAAAAGTGGCAGGTACCAAAATGAACCCAGATTCATAAAAGCACCTTGTTAGAAGACATAATCAATATTAAAGGTTGCATTGATCATATTTTTCCCTTGCTCTATTACATTTACTCCTCTGTTCTGCATGACACAACATGAAATAAAAAGCTAACTTTTATTTGGTTTATCCTTTGCCTGTCCTTAAAATTTGACTAAACTAAAAGTTGGGTGCTTCTATGAAACTGGTCCCTAAAAACAGGACATGAGGCTAAAAATTCAAACCAGACTAATAGTAGACTAATGTTATGAAGCAAGTTTGGGTCTTTTTTAAAAAATAAATATTTACTGAGATTAAAGAGAAACTATTTAAGAGATAAAACAGTATTATTTTTATATAAAAATCTGCATGTAACAGTAAAAAGGACACGAAAATTATGTATTACTATTTTTTTGAAATTTTTTTTTAGTCTCTCACAGGTACATTTTGGGAATCAAACTAATCATGCAAGGCAGAGTGTTTCAAAAAAAAAAAAAAAAGGCCGCTGCTGCAAAATCACTCGCAATTTCTTTGTGTTTAAATGGTTAGGTTCTGTATGTAACGCAAGTGGACACGATGGGTTACACACGAAACCTGGAATGAGACTGAGATTCATGAAAAACCCACATGTCTGGATTAGAAAAAACACTAGGATCGACAAATTTAACACAGCGTCCTTATTTATAGCTGTATAGAAGACCATTTACAGACGTGTTCCAGATCAAATGCACTGACACCTACGTAGCTTTTCATGTCCCAAATTTTGGTCCCATTTTGGGCCCCAGTATTTTATTAAAAATTCATTAATTATGGGATGGCTCAGAAGAAGAGTATAATTTTTTTTGCATTTATCTGAGGTCATCATTAGGTACATCCTGCGGGGAAATACAGTATATCTAAATTTCTCTTTAATTATTGGGTCTAAAAAGCTGGAAAAGTGTCAGGTACCAAAATAAACCCAGATTCATAAAAGCACCTTGTTAGAAGACATACTCAATATTAAAGGTTGCATTGATCATATTTTCCCTTGCTCTATTACATTTACTCCTCTGTTCTGCATGATATATACAATACATCGCAAAAATATGAATGGAAATAGATTTTACTCTAACACGGTATTTCTTTAAAGAAATTACATGTGGGTATTCTGTATTCTTAACCAACGGTGTCAAACTCATTGTCTTTCAAGGACCACACACAGCCCAATTTGATCTGAACTGGGCCAGGCCAGTAAAAAAAACAACATAATCTATAAATAATGTCAACTCCAAGTTTTTCTCTTTGCTTTGTGCAATAAAAAACATTACATTGTGCAAATATTTACATTTACAAACTATTCATTCACAAAAACGATATGAACAACCAGAAAATAATGAAATTTCTTAAGAAAAATAAGTGCAATATTAACAATAGTATGCCTCAACTTTTCATTTATGGGTCAAAATCTCTCTGACGGGACATTTTATAGACAGTTTGACAGATTAGTGTTGCTGCTAACTGACCCACAGTTTTACTTTTAAATAAATTTTTGCTTTCGTTGGACCATAAGGGATTATTCAAAACAAGGAGCTGCTTTATAGTGAAATAAATGTTGGAATGGCAATCAATTAAAGTTCACTCTCTGACGGGACATTACTGTGCTTTGACATTTATACATGTGCATTAGACAAAATGTTACGCAAACAGTTGGTAACTGGCAGGATATTGATAAAACTTTGAAAATTCGGAATTTGGAACTAAAATAAGAATAATTTCGACAATATTATGATCTACAAATGCACAAGACATTTAGAAACAGGTATTTTATTGGTAAAATTGCACTTAATTTTCAGGTTCACATTATATTGTTAAAGGTTACTATGCTAATATTTTACTTAAACCAGTTCAACATGCTTGACTCTCCATATCGTCGGTGTAATTTTTGCACTTTGTAAATTTGTCCCACAGGCCTGATTGGATGCTTCGGCGGGCCAGTTTTGGCCCACGGGCCAAATGTTTGACTCCCCTTCCTTTAAAATGGACAAAACTAAAAGTCAGATGACATTATCAACCATGTTAAAGGTTGTATTCATTATATATTTTTCCTGCTCAATTATATTCACACCATTGTTGTGCATATTTACAATATGTTGCAAAAACATGAATGGAAATAGATTTGACTATAATGCGGTCTTTCTGAAAAAAATTTGCAACGTGTAACATGAATTAAAAAGCTCATTTTTATGTGGTTTATCATTTGCCTATCCTTAACCCTTTCATGCACTAATTATGTGAAATGTAGTCAAGATATTTTTCTGCAGTGTTTTTATTCCCCTTTAGACATAAAAAACAAACAAACAATGTAATCGATTTAAAAAAAAAAAAAAAATGTTACAAAAATTTCCACTCAGCTGGACACCATGTATTTAATTTTTGAAGCAAAGAAACATGTATTTAAAATCTAATATCAGAAAATGATATGGAAAACTATGCGATTAAAACATTTTTAATGCTGCTAATCAGATGTTTTCTCACATTTGAACATACTCTAATACTAGCTATTATTCACTGCATGGAGATAATATGCAAAAAAAAAAAAAAAAGTTTAAAAAATACCTGTCAATTGCAGTCTAATAACAATTAGCAATTGATTTACACTAAAACATGTCACTGCAGATCAGGTTTATCAACAACAGCAAAGTTACAGAATGGTCTGAATGTCAGTGTATTATGGGTTGGTGCATTAGTGTCCACTGTGTTGGCTGATATGGAACTAAAACAACCAAAACCCTTTCATGCATGAATTATAAGAACCTTATAGTTGAGTTTTGTTTTTGTTTTTTTTTTTGGAGTGTTTTTATTCCTCCTTAGGCATGAAAAAAACAATGAGATTGAGGGTTTTTTTTTTCATAGATTTACAAAAATGTCCACTCAGCTACACCATGAATTTTATTCTTGAAGCAAAGAAACATGTATTTAAAACCCAATATGATAAAGTGATGTGAAAACAGTGAAATGAAACCATGTTTAATGCAGCTAATCTGATGTTTTCTCACATTTTAACATATTCTAATACTAGTTATTACTCACTTCATGGAGATAATATGCAAAAAATAACAATTAACAATTGATTTCTACTCAAGAACCAATCAAGAACAGCAAAGTTACAGTAATGGTATGAACTGCAGTTTATGAGATGATGCATAAGTGTCCACTGTGTTGGCTGATATGGAACTAAAAACAACAAAACCCATGAATATACAAGAGAACAACTGGAGAAGAACTGTCCACTGGAGTGACCACTGTGCATGAAAGGGTTAAAATACAGACATAATCAACATTAAAGGTTGTATTTATCATATTTTATCCCTGATCAATTACATTTACTCCTCTGTTCTGCCTATTTGCACAGGGTATTGCAAACATATGGATGAAAACAGGAAAATCCGTGTATCATTCGTTCATTCGTTTTTCAATTTAAAACCAAAAAAAAAAAAAAAAAAAGATTAGTTTTTTTGTTTTTCATTTTCAAAACCAGAATGAAAAATGGATGACGGTTCATTTTTACCTTTCCTGATTTTGTGCTCAAATGAAACATGGAAAAAACGGATAATGACCATTTAATCCAATTTTGCTATTTTCAACATAGTTAAGTTGTCTGACCCGGAAGTAGTCGTAACTAGGGAAAAAATAAACAAGCGGAATGCGGAAAGCAGCTGTTTGATTCGGAAGCGTATTGCATTCACTCAAAAAAATAAATTCGGCTCTATTTTTCTGAATTAACGAGATAAACAGCTGCTTAATTATAGCAAAATATTCCTCCAGTCCGGCCATGATTCCGCTTGTTTATTTTTTCCCTAGTTACGACTACTTCCGGGATCAGACAACTTAACCATATTGAAAATAGCAAAATCGGATGAAACGGTCGTTATCCGTTTTTTTTTTTCCATTTTTCATTTGAGCATAAAATCGGGAAATGGAAAAACAAACTGTTATCCGTTTTTCATTCTGGGTTTGAAAATGAAAAACAAAAAAATGAGTCGTATTTTTGTTTTTTGGTGATTTTTGGTTTTAAATTGAAAAACAAATGAACAAATGATACACGGATTCAGGAAGAGGATGTAAAAACCAGAAGTCATTTTGTAGGAACAGAGACTAAAGAGCAAACTGCAAACAGGCTGTAAAGGACAGCAGCCGTCCCCGCTGTCACATCCCATAAACCATTCCCTGAAGAGCACCAGCTATTCACAAAGAAAATAAAGAAATAAATAAATAAGTGGCTTACGGTGGACACGGCTAAGATATGCAGAGTCACACAGGAGAAAATCCTTGTCTCTTGAGGACAGATTAAAGAAAGAAAATAGATGTACTCTGCAGATTTAGAGGAATGTGCTCAGAGCTTAGTGCATATGTTTAGGAGCAGAGCAACAACTGGGTTAGCAAGGGAATGTAGGAGTCTTTACCTTAGAGGAGGGGAGGTAAACATGTGGCCCGTGGGCCAAAACCGGCCCACCAGAGGGTCTAATCCGGTCTTACACTGTAGATATGAGGAGTCAAGGATGAACTGGTTTTCGCTCAGGTTCCACATACAGACCAGTATGAGGATTTGATAACGATTTGACTTGACAGTGTGATTTGGATTGATACGATTCATGATTCAAAATGATTCAACACGATACAAAGAATTTACACAAGCCCACATGTGGTTTCGAAGCATCACTGATATCAATATCTAACTTATTTTTACCTAATTACACTCTGTATTTAATGTTGATGTGGTTTGACTGTTTTTGTGGAGCGGTGAGCGTATTTTGAATTTCCCCTGGGGGATTAATAAAATCTATCTATCTATCTATCTATCTATCTATCTATCTATCTATCTATCTATCTATCTATCTATCTATCTATCTATCTATCTATCTATCTATCTATCTATCTATCTATCTCAATTATTTTTAGGGTCAGGTTTAGTTTTACAGTTAGGGTTAGGTTTAGTTTTAGGTTTAGGGTTTAGAGTTAGGTTTAGGGTTAGGTTTAGGGTTAGGTTTAGGGTTAGGTTTAGTTTTAGGTGTAGGGTTAGTTTTGGAGTTAGGATTAGTTTTAGGGTTAGGTTAATTTTAGGGTTAGGGTTAGTTTTAGGTTTAGGGTTAATTTTAGGGTTAGGTTTGGGGTTAGGGTTAGGGTTAGTTTTAGGTTTAGGGTTAGTTTTAGGGTTAGGTTTAGTTTTAGGTGTAGGGTTAGTTTTAGGGTTAGGATTAGTTTTAGGGTTAGGTTAATTTTAGGGTTAGGGTTAGTTTTAGGTTTAGGGTTAATTTTAGGGTTAGGTTAATTTTAGGGTTAGGGTTAGGTTTAGGTTTAGGGTTAATTTTAGGGTTAGGTTAATTTTAGGGTTAGGGTTAGGTTTGGGGTTAGGGTTAGGTTTAGGGTTAGGTTAATTTTAGGGTTAGTTTTAGGTTTAGGGCTAGTTTTAGGGTTAGGTTAATTTTAGGGTTAGGGTTAGGTTTAGGGTTAGTTTTAGGGTTAGGTTAATTTTAGGGTTAGGGTTAGTTTTAGGTTTAGGGCTAGTTTTAGGGTTAGGTTAATTTTAGGGTTAGGTTTAGGGTTAGTTTTAGGGTTAGGTTAATTTTAGGGTTAGGGTTAGTTTTAGGTTTAGGGCTAGTTTTAGGGTTGGGTTAATTTTAGGGTTAGTTTTAGGTTTAGGGTTTGTTTTAGGGTTAGGTTAATTTTAGGGTTAGGTTTAGGTTTAGGGTTAGAAACTTAAACTGTAATGTCTGCAAAATATAATTTCAGTTTGAACACAGGAACATTTTGTGACATTGCATTAGATCCTGTTGTGATCAAATAACAATGTGTTTAGTATTTGTGTAGATTTCTGCTGTAATTCAATTCTTTAAGGAAAAACTCATTTAAAAAAAAAAATAAACAAAAAACTACCTTTTAACAGTATCATGATATATCGTGGTATATTGTATCGTGATCGTAGTATTGTGATTTGTGTCGTATCGCCAGATTCTCGCCAATGCACAACCCTAATTGACACACGATCAAATGGCGTCGAATAACACGCGAAAGGATGAAAATGTGTACATATAGCCCTCCAAATGTCATAAGAACTTGTGTCACATAAACGCGATTTCATGAGATCAGTCTGCTATCGTACACCACTAATTCTCACATCCTGACTTCTAGCTGAGAAAACAAAACACTAGGTTCTGACTGGTGCTTTTCACTGATGGTCCAAGAACTTTGGGATAATGCTTTAGAGAATATTCACAAATGTTCTGCTAATTCAAGGCACCAGCTTATCCAGTTTAAGATCATCCACAGACTACATTACTCAAAGACAAAGTTACACAAACTTTTTCCAACTATCTCCCCATTATGTGACAAATGCCTTACTGAAGAAGCCACTCTTCTCCATAGTTATGTTTTGTGTCCTAAATTAATTCCATACATATTTAAAACTCTAACAGATACGCTTCATATAGAGTTGAAACCTGACCCGCCTCTGATTGTACTTGGAACCTCTCATCCATTTTCACAACTTAACAAACACCACCGTCAACTGCTATCTTATGCACTTATCGTCGCAAAAAAGCTTTATTTTGTTTTTCTGGAAAAAATCAGAAGTTCCTTCAGTTAAATTATGGTTGGAAGAAATGGTTAAACTCTCTCACTTAGGGAGAATCTGGTTCTCATTATTAAATAAACTACGCCAGTTTATTCAGATTTGGCATCCCCTTCAACAATGTATTGATAACTCAACCTGAATATACAGGGTGGGGAAGCAAAATTTACAATATTTTGAGGCAGGGATTGAAAGACAGTGTATGACCAATTAGTTTATTGAAAGTCATGAGAATTTATTTGCCACAAGAAAATGTACATAATAGAAAATGTTTTTATTCTATGTGTCCTCCTTCTTTCTCAATAACTGCCTTCACACGCTTCCTGAAACTTGCGCAAGTGTTCCTCAAATATTGAGGTGACAACTTCTCCCATTCTTCTTTAATAGTATCTTCCAGACTTTCTGGTAATAGTTTTGCTCATAGTCATTCTCTTCTTTCCATTATAAACAGTCTTTATGGACACTCCAACTATTTTTGAAATCTCCTTTGGTGTGACGAGTGCATTCAGCAAATCACACACTCTTTGACCTTTGCTTTCCTGATTACTCATATGGGCAAAAGTTTCTGAAAAGGTATGGATAATAGTGTTAGGTATGATTATGACATCAATATATGTTTGGTTTCAAAACAATTGACGTAGTGCCTGCTGAGAAAAAACAACTAAATGTTTGTTGTAAATTTTGCTTCCCCACCCTGTAATTACAATTTACGTGGCTTCCCTTGGTGTGATATGTCATAAGTCCTGGGATGGAGCGGGGGGGGGGGGGGGGGGGGCTTGTTAAATTGTATGTTTGTTATGTTTGCTTTCCTTTGTTGTATTTTCGATTTGCTCACTCTGTATTTTTCAAAATATGGACGAATTGTAATGGTGGATGTTTTTGTAACTGACCTTGAATAAAAAGATTGACAACACTGATGGTCCAACACACATTCCAATGGCAGGTCTTCTAGTCCAAACCAGCATTTGACAGATCAAAGTACGTAACATCATAACCAACAAAACCAAACGCAACATTCAGGGTCGGGGTTAGGCTAAACATTGACCTTGAATAAATAATAAGCAATTTACATGCAAATGATTCTTCTGGCATTTGCTGTAATTGCCGTTTGTGCTGCTGATCTACAAAGACACAACGGCAACACCTTTAAGCTCCAGAAGCGAACAAGAGGAGGTGCACGTCGACAATGGGCAAAAATTTGTGAAGATCATCTGTATTGAATGGTTGTCAAATTGGATTACTCAGCCCGACTGCTAAGCTGTTACTAATTTACTACATTAAACTTGTTTATCTTGAAGATCTGTTGGAGAATCAGTCAGACACACGGAATGAATAGTATCCCATCATTTGAGCTATTTTGAGTGCCACTCCAAGTTGCAGCTGCACTGATTGTCAAGACGGGAAAAGACTTCGCAAAACTCATTTGAATCCAAATCACTCTCATCACAGGCTAGCCCCCCAAAAACACACTAAAAATAACACACTTATGGATGCATCATAATTCCAGCGAGATGAAAGGTTTAGACGTATTTGGGGGAAAGAAGCTGGAGAGTTTTCTTTCATCTTTGGAAGAGATACAATAAACACACACACAGCATGTAGCGGGGCTGCGAGGCGGTGTGTATATGATAAAACACCGAGATCATGACCCCCCCACTCCCATATGGCCAATAATTTATGAACATTAATATTTTATGGCGCAAATACCGCTTTGAAAAACTAATATTATTTAGCATTTGGCACACAGTATGAAGAGGAAATATGTTTTTTTCACATTTATAGTATTTCCGTGCCTTGGTTATGGAGGAGTTGAAAGAGATAAGTCGCTTTATGTAACAAGTTATTAAAAATTGATTAAATTCCACCAAATAAGCGAAGTACCGGGAGATAGTGGAACGGGCTGTGAGCCGACTGTCCATGAACGCAGCATTGTGACATCCCTTACGTTACCTCTCGTGTATCATTCCGTGTGTCTGACTGATTCTCCAACAGATCTCCAAGATAAACAAGTTTAATACACATGAGGATTCTGTTGGGTTTCTGTAAATTGGCTTAGAGTCTGGTTTTGACCAACTCTATATATAAAGTGCCATGAGATAACTTTTGTTGTGATCTGGCGCTATATGAGTAAAATTTTGATTGATTGATTTGATTGATTTTCCCCTGTAAGTCTCTTTGGAAAAAAGCGTCTGCCAAATGCATAAATGCAAATGTAAATGTAATGTGTATTAGTGGAGGTGGGTCAGAGCCGACTCGGCTAACGTTTATTGTCATTGATGTTTAAGCTAGCTCCCATGTGCTCTCTTTTTATAATTTGTTAGTAACATAGTTTAATTTTAAATTAAGAAAAACCTATTGCACAGGTGTCAAACATGCGACCCGGGGGCTAAATCCGACCCGCCAAAGGGTCCAGTCTGGCCCCTGGGATGAATTTGTGAAATGCAAAAAATTACACTGAAGATATTAATGTTAATCAATGGTGTCAATATCATTTTAATTCAGGTTCCACGTACAGACACATACAGTCCAATTAGATTTCAAGTGGGTCAGACCAGTAAAATATTGTCGTAATAACCTATAAATAATGACAACTCCAAATTTTCTCTTTATTTTTTTTGGTGTAAAAAAGTGAAATTACATGAAAATGTTGACATTACCAAACTATACTTTTACAAAAAATGTGAAAAACCTGAACAAATATGAACAAACAGAAATGTCTTAGGATGTGCATGTGTTTGGATGGTGGGAGGAAGCCGCAGTACTTGTAGAGAACCCTCACAGACACAGGGAGAACATGCAAACTCCACACAGAAAGGTCCCACCCCCATCGACTGGTGTTGGAATCCAACCCAAGACTTTCTTGCTGCCCACTGCACTACTGTGTCACCCTCAACTACAGGGGTTGGACAAAATAATGGAAACACCTTCACCTCAAGATGATAATGCCCCAATCCATGCAGCTAGAATTGTTAAAGAATGGCATGAGGAACACTCTAATGAAGTTGAGCATCTCGTATGGCCGGCACAGTCCCCAGACCTCAACATTATTGAGCATTTATGGTCAGTTTTAGAGATTCAAGTAAGACGTCGATTTCCACCGCCATCGTCTCTAAAAGAGTTGGAGGGTATTCTAACTGAAGAATGGCTTAAAATTCCTTTGGAAACAATTCACAAGTTGTATGAATCAATACCTCGGAGAATTGAGGCTGTAATTGCCGCAAAAGGCGGACCTACACCATATTAAATTATATTTTGTTGATGTTTTAAGGTGTTTCCATTATTTTGTCCAACCCCTGTACATTTAACATTATTTAACCGTTAATACATAAAAAAAGGGTGACCTTTTGTTTACTATGTTGCTATACGTTTGTAAATTTGTTGTACAAAAAGCTAGAAAAGAGACTAAAAGAAGATGTATATCTATTGTTGGAGTTAAACTATGGAATGAGGCCAGTATGGATTTAAGAAATGTGTAACTCATTTTTGATATTTAAAAAAAAAAAATGGTATGTAGGGCAATTTTTGAAGGATACAATTGTTAAGATCTAATAAGTAATAAGTAAATAATTTATTTTCGACTCTGCATTAAATTACCATTAATTTGGTTGGTTATGTTTTCTAGTTTAGTTTCTTTTTTTTCTTTTTTTTTAATGTTTTTGCTTGTTTGGTTGTATGTACTGTTGTTTTTTTTCTTGTTCCTATATTGAATGCTGGGTAACTGAATTTGATATGTAGGACAGGCATTAATATAAGCACTATGCTTCTGCCTGTGCCTTTTCAGTCACTAGTTACAGACACTAGTTGTATTATGTGATGACTAAATAAAGAATTTCATCATCATCATTATTATCACCATCATATATTGATTTAAGATTGTTTTAACTGAATTGATTTCATTGTTATACTGTGAAAATAATGCTCAGAGCCCAGTCTGTACAGGAGGAACATAATAAATTCAAAGCTGACCCAGTGAAGTCTCTGTCTACACAAAGAAAGGTGAACCGGTTTCATTGAGCGTACAGTAAGTGAGACATAAAAAAACAAAGAAAGACACAGCATCATGCAGTAGATGAACAAACCATTAAGGTGTGTTTGTTCTCACCTGTGCTGCTGCAAAGGCCAAGGAAAACACCGTATGGTATCGATTCTTTGATTGATTTAGTTGCGACACCGTTCAACTTTCTCATTATTTTCTGTTTTTTTGTGCGACCGGTCCGTCGTCACTACCCCTGCTTTGTCGTTTCTCCCGTCCCTGGTGGGGTGGTTAGCTGGAGACAGGTCTTCTTCGACAACATGGCAGCCACGGGTTGGACGCGCCAGAACAACAGCGAGAAGAAAGGCCACTTCTAATGAGCAGCTCGGGGATTATCCTCAAGTAAACACAAAAGCGCACCAAGAAAGCAGATTGGACTGGACTCGGGACATTCTGAGGCTTTGTGTCTCAATTTTTTTTCTTTTTTTATTATAGAAATCGTCGTAGTTTCTTCCTGACAAGAAACATATGAGGCAACACGTGCAAACTAAAAGAATCCTTCTGCTCAAGGTGTGCAACACACCTCTTTGGTCTATTACCATAACAAAGTGTTGACTCCAAGGGCAGCGTTTTTAGCTTTTTTCTTTTTTTTTACATTAAGAAACTGTCTTGATTGGAAACTGCATAATGCAACAGTTTTTTCAGATACATTTTTACAAATATATATATATATTTTTTTAAATTTTTTAATGGAATGTCCTTTGCAATGGACAAGATTTTTGAAGTAAAACTGTCCAACTTTTGTCCCCTACAGAGGAAAAAAAATGCATTGCTGGGTCTCAGGAGGATAAAATACATATTCAAAAAGGAGTGAGAAAAAGCACAACTTATAAACTCCCACCCCTTCTCTTTAAATCAGGGGTCTCAAACATGCGGCCCGGGGGCCAAATGTGGCCCGCCAAAGGTTCCAATGCAGCCTGTGGGATGAATCTGCAAAGTGCAAAAATTCCACAGTCAAGGCTGTGGAACTCATTTTAGTTCAGGCTCCACATACAGACCAATATGATCTACAGTAAAATAAGAATAGCATAATAACCTACAAAAAATAATGACTCCGTATTTTCTTCTCAGTTTGATGTGAAAAAAATACTGTTACAATACGCCATATAATAATATAATAATGACAACTTCACATTTTTGCCTTTGTTTTACAGCCAAAAATAGCATTAAACTATGAAAATATTTACATTTACAAACTATCCTGTAACACTAAAATGTGAATCACCTGAACAAATATGAACAACCTGAAACGTCTAAAGAAAATTAAGCACAATTTGAACTATTTTCTTAGTGTTACTAAGTGTTTAGTGTCTTTGTAGATCTGATCCATAATTAACATATACAAATGATAAGTTGGGGCATAACATTGTTAAAATTGCATTTATTTTTCTTAAGAAATTTCTTTTTTTTCAGGTTATTCACATCTTTTTTGTTTGGATGGTTTATAAAAGTAAGTATTTTCAGAATTGAATGGGGTTTTTTGCACTAAAATAAAGACAAAAATTTGAAGTTGTGATTATTTATAGGTTATTCTGCTATTATTTTACCGGTCCGGCCCACTTGAGATCAAATCAGGCTGAATGTGGCCCCTGAAAGAAAATGAGTTTGAGACCCCTGCTTTAAAAAAAAAAAAAAAAAAAAAATAATAATAATAATAATAATAAGCTTCCTAGTCTAAATGTGTCTATACTCTAATGCCTGATACTTATTGCAAAATAATTTTGTTTCTGGTATTATATTATTATGAACAAATACAATATAATTGACATAAACACTTAATACAATAACACATACAGTACATACATGCACACACACACACACACACACACACACACACATACATATATATATATGTATATATATATATATATATATATATATATATATATATATATATATATATATATATATATATATATATATACACAGGGTGTCCCATAAGTCTCCATACATAGGAAAAATAAACATTTCTTGACATAAACCATTTTTATTTATATAATATGCTCTATATGCCATTTTGTCGGGAACACATTTCAATGCGTGTCCTCCACTGCTGAAGAACTATAAAGAAGAAATATAAAAAAATAAATGTTAGAACCATATATGTATGGAATGTATTATGTCTCCTATGTATGGAGACTTATGGGACACCCTGTATATATATATATATATATATATATATATATATATATATATATATATATATATATATATATATATATATATATATACATATATGTATATACAGAGAAAATCAAACAAACACATATTCTCATTTCAACCCTGGAAAATCAACAAAGCTAAAGTTGGCCATTTCTAATGAGCAGCTCTGGGATTATCTTCAAGTAAAGACCAAAAAAAAAAAAAAAACACAAAGGAAAATGGACACAAAAGAGCACCAAGAAAGCAGATTGGACTGGACTCAGGACATTCTGAGGCTTTGTGTCTCAATTTTTTCTTTCTTTAATATGGAAATCGTCGTAGTTTCTTTCCAACAAGAAACATACGAGACGACACGTGCAAACTAAAAGAATTCCTCTGCTCAAGGTGTGCAACACACCTCTTTGGTCTATTACCATAACAAAGTGTGGACTCCAAAGGCAGAGCAGAACAACTGACAGCTTGAAGGAGCCGTTCCATGTTTCTTTATGTCTTTGGGTTCCCACTCGGGTCCCACAGCGCTTCTTTTGATATGAAGTTCGACAGAAGCAGAATGTCTTATGAGCTCCATGAATAATGCATGTATTTAGACCACTTTGCTAGCTTAGTTTGTTTTTTGTTTTGGGGGGGGGCGGGGGCTGTAAGGACGTTCGGTTTCAGAGACAGAGGACAGCTGCCAAATACCCACTCTTGTTAAAATAATTCTCTCTAAGGCAAAAGTAAAACAGTATTTTAAAATAAATAAATAATTTACGGCCTTAGTAGCTGATATTAAAATGCGAGTAAATGAAAGATCTATGGTGCGATCCTGAGGAGTGTTGTAACCTAAATTCTGTTACGAACAAGACAGGGAAGAAGAGGAAGAAGAAGAAGAGAACGACACGAAGAAGAGGAAGGAGGATCCAGAGGGAAATGCATGGACGAGCCGGTTTGTTTCATCAGCTGTTGTTCCGTATCTACTGTACACACACTTTCACCTCAGTACTTCAAACACTCACAGCTCATGGACGTCTTCCCTTTACTGATAAATGCTAACAGGTAGACGTGGTCGTTTTATCTGGCTGTCCTCCGCAAGTCTGTCGTTCACAATAAAACTGATATATTTGCTATGATTTAGCATTGGAACTAAAATTGATCCATTTCAGTGACTTCAGCATAAGAAACACACTGCTACTCTATAAATCACAATCGATTCTATTTATGTTCATATAGTTGTTTTTTCCGGACACAGTTGTAAATAAGGATGTTTTCTTAACTGAAAAAAGGCCCAGTGCCCACTTTTCTGGTAGGTCCCAAGTGATTTTTTTCTCTATATATAAACTTAAAGGAATGTATCATTTATTGGCTTTAAAAAGTAAAAGAAAAACACATGCTAATCCATTTGAATTTTCGAATTTTCGATTTCAAATTGAATTTTGGTAACTATTTGCTGGGGCATGTTTTGAAAATTAAATCTCAAATGTGTTTTTCTTTTTCTTTTTAATTACGTTAAAGAATGAGTGGTCTTAAATAAGAACATGAAAAGGCAGATTGGATAGTTTCTTAATAATTTTATTTATGAGTCAAATAATGCAGCCATATTCTTAAAATGAAAAAGCATTTCTTCGAATGCCTTTAATTTAGATTATGGTAACTAATCGCTTCCATAGATATACAGTGGTGTGCAAAAATATTAGAACACTTGTCAAATCTTTAGAAACTGGTGGTTTATTTTTTTCCCAGAGCCTGAATTTCACTTTTTTTGCCACTGCAAAAGGTAAAGGCAAAGGTACTGAAAATATTTCACCTGCAAATTTATCAGTCCCGTCTGTTTTTTTTACGTTTTATTCTAATATTTAGTGTGCCCACCCTTGGCAACAATCACAGCAGTACATCTTTCTGGCGTTGTGTCGATGTATTTTCTGTCATTCCACGCTCTCAGAAGCTCATTCCAGAGTCTCCTTAGACTGTTGCCAAGGGGGGGGGGGGCACATTAATATTAGAGTAAAATGTAAAAAAGGACTGGACTCATAAATTTGTAGGTGAAATATTCTCAGTACCTTTGCCTTTACCTTTTGCAATGGCAAAAAAGTGAAATTCAGGCTCTGGGAAAAAAAAAAACACTAGTTTCTTAAGATTTGACAAGTGTTGTAATATTTTTGCACACCACTGTAATACATATTCAAAAAGGAGTGAGAAGAAGCACAAATAATAAACTCCCACCTCTTCTCTTTAAATAATTAATAACAATAATAAGTTTCCTAGTCTAAACATATCTATACTCTAATGCAGGGGTGTCAAACATGCAGCCCGGGGGCCAAATGTGGCCCGCCAAAGGGTCCAGTTCGGCCCCTGGGATGTTTTTGCCAAGTGCAAAAATTCCAGTCTTGAATTGAATTAAGCTAAAAAAAAAAAAAAAAAAAAAAAAAAAAAAAAATCTTCAATTAAGTAAAAAACAAATCTTCAATTAAGCAAAAAAAAAAATCTTCAATGAAATTATAAAAAAAAAAAAAAAATCTCCAGTTAAGCCAAAAAAAAAAATCTCAAATTTAGCAAAAAAAATCTTAAATTAAGCCAAAAAAAAATCTTCAATTAAGTTAAAAAAAAATCTTGAATTAAGCCAAACCCCCCCCCCTTCAGTTACATTAAAAAAAATCTTGAATTAAGCCAGAAAAAAAAAAAAAAAACTTCAATTAAGTTTAAAAAAATCCTGAATTAAGCCAAAAAAAAAAAAAATCTTCAATTAAGTAAAAAAATCTTCAATTGAGGAAAAAAAACATAAATCTTCAATTAAAGAAAAAAAAAATCTTGAATTAAGCCAAAAGAAGTCTTCAATTAAGTTAAAAAAAAAATCTTGAAGCAAAAAAAAAAAAAAAAATCTTGAATCAAGTAACAAAAAATCTTGAATCAAGCCAAAAAAATCTAGAATTAACAACTTTTTTTTTCTTTGTTTTAGTGTAAAAATTACATTAAATTATGAAAAGATTTACATTTACAAACTATCCTGTAACACTAAAATGTGAATAACCTGACATGTCTAAAGAAAATTAAGCACAATTTGAACCATTTTTCTTCCTTTTCCTCAGTGTTTAGTGTCTTTCTAGATCTGATCCATAATGCACATGGAGAAATGATAAGTGGAGGCAGAATATTGTTAAAATTACACTAAATTTTCTTACGTTATTTAACTTTAATTTCAGGGTTTTTTTTGTTTTTTTTTTGGGATAGTTTATAAAAGTAAGTATTTTCATAATTTAATGTGTTTTTTTTTTTTTTTTTTTTTTTTTTACTCTAAAACAAAGACAAAAACTTGGAGTTGTCATTATTCATATATTATTATGTTATTATTTTTCTGGTCCGGCCCACTTCAGATCAAATTTAGCTGAATATGGCCCCTGAACTAAAATGAGTTTGACACCCCTGCTCTAATGCCTGATGCTTATTGTTAAATAATTTGGTTTCTGGCTTTATATCATTACGAACAAATATAATATAATTGACATAAACACATAATACAATAACACATATATACATACATACATATATGTACAGAGAAAGCGAAATAACCACATATTCTCATTTCAATCCTAGAAAATCAACAAAGCTAAAGGTGTCCTCAGACTTTTGCACAGCCCTAGAACAAAAACACTAAATATGATGAACGGTGCATGACAGCGGAAAGAAGATCCTGAAAAGTGACCGCTGGGAGTATCTGTGAATTTCAGCATAAACCAACACAAATTCAGCGGATTTCTCCCTAATGACTGGAAACAGATGTACACAGGGTGAAAGTGTGAAGTGTTATCTTGTAAAATGGGCACTGCTGGCCCCGTCACATCGTGTCTTATAGTCAATTATTGATTAACTTTGCAGAGATAAGTCAGTCAGACTGGGGGAGATGGAGCGTCATGCTGGGCTGCCTGTCCACACACCATCTCAGTGAGTGTTTTCAGTTTGATGTCCATGTAATTTGACCATTAAAGCAAACCAACCATGTCTCCTGTAGAGAGAACTCTGTCTATGGGAGGGCCAGCAAAAAAAAAAAAAAAAAAAAATAACCCTTTATCAGGCAAGTGACTATTTTTAGTCATTTCTGCAAAAAAAAAAAAAAAAAAAAAAAATCATGAATCATTTAAGAAAGATTGAATAGAGAGAAAAATCACTTGGGAACTGCTACAAAAGTAGTACTGGGTCTTTATGGGTTAAGGGGATTTTAACCTTTTATCGGGTAAGTGACTATTTTTGGTCATTTCTGAAAAAAATCATAAATCATTAAAAAAAAATGTATTAATTAATTTTAAAAAAAGGTTGAATAGAGAGAAAAATCATTTGGGAACTGCCACAAAATTAGCACTGGGTCTTTATGGGTTAAGGGGATTTTGACAATTGATTGGGCAAGTGACTATTTTTGGTCATTTCTGCAAAAAAAAAAAAAAAAATCACTAATCATTTAAGAAAGATTGAATAGAGAGAAAAATCATTTGGGAACTGCCACAAAAGTAGCATTGGGTCTTTATGGGTTAAAGGGTTTTTAAGCCTTTATTGGGCAAGTGACTATTTTTGGTCATTTCTGAAAAAAAAAAAAAAAAAATCATAAATCATTTAAAAAAGATTGAATTGAACAGAGAGAAAAATCATTTGGGAACTGCCACAAAAGTAGTACTGGGTCTTTATGGGTTAAAGGGTTTTTAACCCTTTATTGGGCAAGTGACTATTTTTGGTCATTTCTGGAAAAAAAAAAAAAAAAAAAATCACTAATCATTTAAGAAAGATTGAATAGAGAGAAAAATCATTTGGGAACTGCCACAAAAGTAGCATTGGGTCTTTATGGGTTAAAGGGATTTTAATCCTTTATTGGGCAAGTGACTATTTTTGGTCATTTCTGCAAAAAAAAATCACAAATCATTAAAAAAAAAAGGTTGAATAGAGAGAAAAATCATTTGGGAACTGCCACAAAAGTAGCACTGGGTCTTTATGGGTTATGGGGATTTAAAACCTTTATTAGGCAAGTGATTATTTTTGGTCATTTCTGAAAAAAAAAAAAAAAAAAAATCACAAATCATTTAAAAAAAAAGGTTGAATAGAGAGAAAAATTATTTGAGAACTGCCACATAAGTAGCACCGGGTCTTTATGGATGAAGGGGATTTTAACCTTTTATCAGGCAAGTGACTATTTTTGATCATTTCTGCAAAAAATCATAAATAATTTTTAAAAAAAAAAGGTTGAATAGAGAGAAAAATCATTTGGGAACTGCCACAAAAGTAGCTCTGGGTCTTTATGGATGAAGGGGATTTTAAGGTGGGTTGAACTTTATTGTCCATTAAGTGGAAAATTATCTTTGGGTCCCACAGAAAGCAACAAGATGTACTTAGAAGAGATGATGTTCACAAAAAAATAGGGAAGGGGGGGGGGGGGTCCTATAAAAAGGACAGTAAAAAAAATTTGTAAAAATCTGGACACCTGATTTTTGTCAGTTTATGACCTTAGAACAGTTGTTTTATTGCATGTGTTTACTTTTTAGCAAGTGCTGCTCAGATGTTTTAGGACAAGAGGAGGGAGACTAACACACTAAGGTAGAAATTTTTAAGTGCTTATGGGAAGTTATGAGGTTAAGACCCTAAATTTGGACTCACAATCACCAGCTGGTTGGTGAAGTGATGTGACAGAACAGTGTGACACCACAACTCTCTCGCGCTGGTTTGTTTCCCCGATAGCTTTGACGCTAAAATCCGACGACAAGTGTGAGCTGCACAGTGAAAACAAACATAATTTGGCAGAATTCTGGGAGGTGAGGAGACGTCTCACGAAACAACCCTGCTTTTATTAGAGGGATGAGCTGCAGACCTGTTTAAAGTGGGTTAGAATTCAGTGGTGGATTCAGAAAAAATGGAAGGGGGCGGGGGTCCAGGCTGGAGCTCCAGTGGGGGTTCAAAGGGGCGAAGCAAGGGGAAAAAAATGCTTTCAATCACGTAAAACTGTATTTTTTGTATTATTATCACACACTAATAAAATTAATCCAATTGAACCTCGCCTATGTGATCACTTTTGGAACCAAAGCAAAGTGTTGGCTTTAATAATGTTTTAGCCTCAGTTATAACACTGCAGACTGATGGCATGAAATCACGTTGTATGCGACGCCAGTTTATTGCATTTGGCGTGCTATATGTACGCGTTTCCATCCTTTCGCGTGTTATTTAATACCATCTGATGGCATGTCAGTGCACTAGCAACTAATCACGCTAATCGCTATGTTATGACCCTGGGTCATAATTTGTCTATTTATATGTATATGTGTTTTCTGTTTAGTGTGTGTGTGTTCTCCCCCGTCCAGTAGGTGTGCTGCGCCCTTTTGTGTCTGTTTGCGTTGCAGGAAGCGGATTGGTGGAGGGTGATTGCCCAGCCCCTTTAAAAATGGCCCCGGAGCTTCCGTTCGTTCTCTCTCTTGCCTCCTGCCAGCTTTCAACCCTGTGTTCCTGTGTGTGTGACCGTCAGTCGTCGTGTGCTCGTGTGAAATTCGATTCTATATAGCTGTAAATTGATGTTTTGGAAACTCGATCCTTTTTCTGGTTGGGGAGGTCGGCTCTTTTGTTTTCCCGTTTTCTCCTGTTTTTTGGTTAGGAAGTTTAGGTAAGTTTGTTGTATTTTATTTCGTGCATTTACTTTTGGTTAAGTAATTTAGTTTAAACTCTACAGAAGGTATTTTGTTTGTTGTTTTAGCCGCTCCCTCCCCTAACCCTTCTTTAGTTGTTTAAAAATAAATAAATAAATAAATATTGTGAATTTTAGTTTGTGACCGACATGTGTGCTTGGGAGCTGGGAGGGGACAAAATTGAGCATATTATGTTCGCCCTGGTGAACCCCTAGGCCGGGGCGTAACAGCTAACCCTACACCTAACCCTAATCACGCTAGTCACTAATCGTGCTAATCGCTAACCGTAAACCTAACCCTCACACCTAATTGCACTAATGGCGTTATTTTATGCTGCGTAAATATACGTGCTGAAAGTTTATAATGCATACAGATAACATGCCATTTAAAAGTGGCGTGTTATCTGTACGCAATTCATGACATCACGTTGGACATTGATATTCCATCGCATTCCAAAAAACTTAAAATTAGAAACAACATGACACAGTAGAGGTGTAGGTTTGTTTATCGCATAGACCCAAATCAAGGGTGCCGCTACCAATTGTGGGCCCCATGAAAGCAAAACGTTGTGAGCCCTTTAATAAAATTCAGTATGTTGTCGATCTGTGTCAGAGCTGGCGGGGGGGGGGGGGGGTCCATACATAACAAGACTAATGCTAGCATGAAAACGAAACTCAAACGTAACTAACACGCTTTCAACATCCGATTCCCGATTTCTATGCCTCTCTTATACAACGGATCTTACACGACATTTTCACAACTTCTAGCCTGTATCCACTGGACCCCCTCCTCTGCTCTATGGGCCCCCCACAAATGCTGGGCCCCATGAATTTGTCATGTTTACCCCCCCCTTATTGGCGCCCCAGACCCAAATGCTGCTGCAATAGACAGTTGTCTCTTTATGATAGGACTTTAGTTTAGATTTAAGTACTTTTATTATACAGGCCAATGTTTGCCCCCAGGCGACGGTGGGACAACATGGGGGGGTGTTATGAATGAGAGAGCTGAGAGGGGGTGGTGCTCAGGCACAAATGGGGGGTATTAGCCACTGTTATACATAACAAGATCATACATTACAGCCCCTCCCCCACGCTCTTATGGAATGAGGTCCGTCGTGTAACAGAGGCACAGACTCCTCCAACACCCCCACCCCCAGGCGCAAATGAGGGGGACTTATATAGCTGTATAACCCCCGTCCCCATCCCCCCGTCCCCGTCGCAATTTTTTTTAGGGATCGGCAGGGCGGCAGGAGGCTCATGATGACATTAGTGGGCGTTTGTTAAAAAAAAGGTTAAATACTGATATAGACCCCCGTCATAAATGGCACATGCAAAGTAGATCCCCCTCAAATACAAGCTATAGGAGAACCTGGGGGGGGGGGGGGGGCATACAGTTTGCACCCCCAGGTACATGCAGATGAATGGCACAGTAGGTGATGCGAAGGTTTACAAAGCAGGAGACCTGGGTTTTGAATTATGGCAAAAGTAGTTCTATATATTCTTTTTAACATTTTACACATTCAGATTGTTCGGGGGGGGGGGGGGGGGGGGGGGGGGGGGCTGGTAGCTAAATCTGCCGTTGGACTTCTGCAAGAACAGGCTGCAACGCTTTTATGATTTTTAAGAAAACATCACACAGACACTTCTGAGGCTCAGAAAAACAACAGCCCCACAAGGAAAAGACAAATAAAATAAACTAAAATAAAAGGCAGTCTAATCCACATGCAACACGGTGCTTGTATTCGACGCTCTTCTGAGCTGTACTGCAAACCACCGAAGCAGAGTGAGCTTTCACTCAATAGACCTCCCACAGGGCCGGATACCGCACAGAACGCTGTTGCCTCCCCCTCCTCCTCCTCGTTCTCCCCTGTGTTCCATTGTGTCTCCGGCACAGACAGGTCTCTGGGATGGCGGTTCAACAGTCAAGTATTTGAGTGCAATTCCTTTGACACCAAAGTCAAATGTCTTGTGTTTGAAATCTGCCGCCGGCTCCGGAGAGTCGGCCTTCTTTCCTCACGTCCCACACAACGGACCCCCAGACAAACGGCCGAGGTGAACGGGCGAGAGATCGAAGGGAAAATAAAGAGACAACAGGTTATGGTACGAGGACTATACAGCCTGGAGCAGAGAAGGGGACGTTAACTAAACCTGTTTGACACGTACTTTTTGTTGAGAGGAAGTGCTCTATATGCATGAAAGGAAAATAAAGAGACAGCAGGTTGTGGACTAAAGATGATCCAGCCTAGAGCAGAGGTGTCAAACATACGGTCAGTGGGCCAAAACCTGCCCACCGAAGGGTCCGACACACACCAAAGGCCCATGGGATGAATCTGTGAAATGCAAAACTTGCACTGGAGATATTAATCACGGATGTTAAAGCTGCGTATGACTTTCATCATCAATTTTTCATCAAATCTGTAAAACCCGAGGCCTTGCCTAAGTATCATGAATCTGTAAGTGTTTCTGTGATTAAGCACCTGAATCTCTTCCCTCCCGGTGAACAATTTTGAAGTGTATTCCACCATAAACTAGAAAAGCACTTAGAGATCGCAGACCTCCGCCAAGGCAGATCACCCCCCCCACACACACACGACCAAAATTTAATCATTTGTTCCTTGTGTCAGTATCAATATTTCCTGAAAATTTCATCACCCCCCCCAATCACCACCAAAATTTAATCATTTGTTCCTTGTGCCAGTATCAACATTTTCTGAAATTTTCATGAAAATCTGACCATAACATTTTGAGTTATCTTGCTAACAGACAGACAGACAGACAGAAAGGCAGACAAACCCCGATGAACACATATCTTCCGCTGTTAGGCTTGGCTGAGGTAACAATCCATTTCTTTACAAACAAGAGCTGGTGGGTCAGTCGGGCATTTTCGGAAATTCGTCACGACATGCATTGTGAGAAAAGGAGCTCCATGCAGCTGCAGTAGCAAGAGGCAATGAAGCCGTTTCCATGTTTGCTGCCGCTGCGGCAATAATGCTGCTTCCCACAATGCACGTTGCGACAAATTTCTGAAAATACCCGAGTGACTTACCGGCTCTATTTGTAAACAAATGGATTGTTTATGATGGAGTACACTTGGAAATTGTTCACCATGAGGGAAAAGATTCAGGTGTGTAATCACAGAAAGACTTAAGGATTCGTGATACTTAGGCTACAACTCAGGTTTTACAGATTTGATGAAAAATTGGTGACAAAAATCATACGCAGCTTTAAATTCACTTAAGTTCAGGGGCCACATACAGCCCAGCGTGACCTAAAGTGGGTCAGACCAGTAAAATAATGACATATAACCAATAAACAATAATACAAATAAATTTCGTTTCACTTTGAAAAAGTAATATTACATTATGAAAATGTGAATAACCTGAACAACCATGTACAACCTGAAATTTCAACATTATGTCTAAACTTATTAGTAAACACAACTTACAGATCACAGTGGCTCTACAAATGCACCAAACATTTCATAACAGACATAATATGGTTAAAATTGCACAATTTTCTTAAGACATTTCAAGTTCATATTTGTTCAGGTTATTCACATTTTTTGCAAAAGCATAGTTTATACTTCATAGTTTATATTTCATACTTTCATCCCGCAGGCCGGATTGGACCCTTTGGTGGGCCGGATTTGGCCCGTGGTCTGCATGTAAAACACCCCTGGCCTAAAGCGTAGCAGGCTACATTAACAAAACATTCTTGAACCGTGCAGATTTATCAAAAAGCAATTCTTTTGGTGGTGAGAAAAATGGCTCAACATGAATCGTTTTTAATCTGATTCTCACGCAAATCAATAAAACTCAATTAAACTGAAAATGAAGCAAACGCAGAAATATCCCACAGTGACTGCCCAGCTCCTTCAACACACTATAAACCTCATATGCCATAAATCACTTAGAAGTGTCACCCTCTTTTTTTTTTATGGGACTGTTTCAGCTCAGAATAGGCTTAGTCTCTCAAGCCCTTGAAATCTCTGGATTAGCCCAATCGCTCTAATTTAGATGTAGCCTCAAGCAGAGAACAAGCTAATTTCCTGGTGTGTCAAAATTAATGAAGAAGATAATTTGCTACAATGGGAGAAAACACACATGAAAACGGCAAGAGCACCTACGCCTTCCGTGACGCCAACACACACACATAATAGTACGCACACGGAATACTCACACTATCCTTTAAATGAACCCAGAACGGGGCCAGAAAGTGAAGCTTACTGCAGTTGGAAAGTAGGTTACATCAGCAGCGTAACATGTGGGACCGAACACTGTTGTACAAAAGGTTTTGGATCTGAGCACACAGGCAGGGACCGTCAGTTCAGGAGAATTACAGCAAATGGCAGTGGTGACAAGAAGAAGGACACGTTCCCAGTCTCCTGTTATATTTCTATTGAAGTCGCTGCAAAGGTAGAAAAAAACATGCTGACGTCTTCACATTAATATTTTAACGTGTCCCTGTTTTATTCAGTCTTTATCCTGGTTTCTCTCTCAGCGGGATATTGTTTGAACTTTGAATTCTGAACTTCACTACAACTTTTTAAGAAAGGATGACTTACAAGTAATATATATTATAAAAGCCTCTGTAGTCGCTTTTCCATTGGACATCTGCGCAAAACTTTACCGATATTTACAAAATGTCGAAAAAAGCAGAAGTACATAATGTCGGTTTTTCCATTAAATCCCAAATGCGATGATTTGTTTATTTATTATCGCGAGATGACACAAGAAGTCATTCCAAAAACATGGCGACGAATGTGAATATGGTGTTGATTTACAGATATATTCATTATTATAATATATTAACCCTTTATCTCGTATGAAATTTAAAAATGATTGGGTTTCCTGGTGTGTTCACACATAACGCGACATGTTTCTTGTTCTTCTTCACTCGTTGTAATGTCCATCAACATCGTTTTTTTAATTCACCTGACTCTAGCTGCAAAAAAAGATCTTTCCATTGCAGTTTTGCATGATATACCATTTGCGCTACACCCAAAAAAATACCTCTTGCCAGCGCAAAAACATTTAATCAAAAAATGAGACTTGGCAAAATTGTCGTTTTTTTCCATTAGGTAAATTTTTATGCGCAAGTTATATTTACGCAATTTGAGGGTTAATGGAAAAGCGACTTGTGTGTGTGTGTCTTGGGAATCAAACAAAATCCAGAAAGAGCTGACTGCTGCAGTTCGTCATACGTAAGTATTTTTGGTCAAGGAAGAGACTAGCAAAAACGGCAAGCTGATAGGACTAATATTTTGGAAGATATTAGTAATTTTGAAATACAATAGCCTTACAATCACGTTGCTATGCCCAGAACGCTTTGGCAGTGACTACTGGACAAATGTGGTACAGCATGCACAAATACTCAACAGGATAAAAACTACCACATCTAGAACCCATGGATTCCCACGGGTCAACGTGCTAGGTAAAAATTTAATTCCGATGAAGCCGATTATTACTATTCACTTAGCAGTTTTAACTCTTTGATGCTACGTTCAGATTGCAGGCAGATGTGGCCCAAATTCAAGTTTTTTTTGCCCATATGTGACTTGTTTTAAAGACAGTTTGAACAGCATGAATCTGACCCAGGCCACTTTCATATGTGGTCCTAAATGCGATACGCATCTGATATTTTGCAATGCGGCTTCAGTTTGAATGGCCAGGTCGCATTCATCCGACCTTTACGTCATTGAAATGCATCAAACGTTTTAGAATTGCATCTACATCTTTGCCTCTTTATAACTTTTTTTTGTCAGTTTTTGCTATTTTGCTATAATTATCTTTAAATTTACTGTAATCTTTTATGAACATCTACATGATCAGACCTGATTTTCACTGAAAAACATCGAAAACACACAGGCTTATAACAAATGGTGATAAATCACTTAGAGAAGGTTAAGTGTAGACAAAAATTAATTTGGTAGTCACTCCAAAATAGGTCTTAAAGGGTTAACTCATCAATGAAAGCGTCGTATTAATGTTTTAGAATCGCAACTGCATCTTTGCCTCTCTAACTGTTTTGTTAGTTTTTGCTATTTTGCTCTAATAACCTTTGAATTTACTCTAATCTTGTTTGAACATCTGCATGATCAGACCTGATTTTCAGTGAAAAACATCGAAAACACAAAGGATAATAGGGATAAATCACTTAGAGAAGGTTAAGTGTAGACAAATATTTATTTGGTAGTCTTCCAAAATAGGTCTTCGAGGGTTAACTCATCACTAAAAACTTAAAAATGTATTCATGTTTTAGAATCGCAACTGCATCTTCACCTCTTTATAAGTTTTTTCTTCAGTTTTTGCTATTATGCCAAAATAACCTTTGAATTTATTCTATTCTTTTATGAACATCCACATGATCAGACCTGATTTTCACTGAAAAACATCTTAAGCACAAAGGCTAATATTACAATAAATGGTGATAAATCACTTCGGGAAGGTCAAGTGCAGAGAAAGAAATCATTTGGCAGTCACCCCAAAGTAGGTCTTCAAGGGTTAACTCATCACTAAAAGCTTCAAAATGTATTAATGTTTGAGAATCACAACTGCATATTTACCTCTTTATACCTTTTTTGTCAGTTTTTGCTATAATAACCTTTGAATTTACTCTAATTTTTTAATAACATTTGCATGATCAGACCTGATTTTCAGTGGAAAAAACATTGAAAACACAGGCTAATATTATAATAAATGGTGATAAATCACTTAGGGAAGGTTAAGTGTAGAGAAAAAAATCATTTGGTAGTCACCCCAAAGTAGGTCTTCAAGGGTTAACTCATCACTAAAAGCTTCAAAATGTATTAATGTTTTAGAATCGCAACTGCATCTTTGCCTCTTTATAACTTTTTTCTTCAATTTTTGCTATTTTGCTATAATAACCTTTAAATTTACTCTTATCTTTTATGAACATCTACATGATCAGACCTGATTTTCAGTGGAAAAACATAGAAAACACAGGCTAATCTTATAATAAATGGTAATAAATCACTTAGAGAAGGTTAAGTGTAATTTGGTAGTCACCCAAAATAGGTCTTCAAGGGTTAACTCATCACTAAAAGCTTCAAAATGTATTAATGTTTGAAAATTGCAACTGCATCTTTGCCTCTTTATACCTTTTTTGTCAGTTTTTACTATTTTGCTATAATAACTTTTGAATTTACACTAATTTTTTAATAACATTTGCATGATTAGACCTGATTTCCACTGAAAAACATCGAAAACACAGAGGCTAGCATTATAATAAATGGTGATAAATCACTTTGGGAAGGTTAAGTGTAGAGAAAAAAATCACTTGGTAGACACCCCAAAGTAGGTCATCATGGGTTAACTCATCACTAAAGCTTCAAAATGTATCAATGTTTGAAAATTGCAACTGCATCTTTGCCTCTTTACAACTTTGTTTTGTCAGTTTTTTCCTGTTTTGCTATAATAACCTTTAAATTTACCCTAATCTTTTATGAACATCTACATGATCAGACCTGATTTTCAGTGAAAAACATTGAAAACACAAGCTAATATTATAACAAATGGTAATAAATCACTTAGAGAAGGTTAAGAGTAATTTGGTAGTCACCCAAAATGGGTCATCATGGGTTAACTCATCACTAAAAGCTTCAAAATCTATTAATGTTTGAAAATTGCAACTGCATCTTTGCCTCTTTATACCTTTTTTGTCAGTTTTTGCTATTTTGCTATAATAACTTTTGAATTTACACTAATTTTTTAATAACATTTGCATGATTAGACCTGATTTTCACTGAAAAACATCGAAAACACAGAGGCTAACATTATAATAAATGGTGATAAATCACTTAGGGAAGGTTAAGTGTAATTTGGTAGTCACCCAAAATAGGTCTTCAAGGGTTAACTCATCAATGAAACCTTCAAAACTTACTAACGTTTTAGAATCGCAACTGCATCTTTGCCACTTCACAACTTTTCTGCTGGAGTTTCTTCCTTAGACTAACAATCGATTCCATTCCATTTCCTTAATCCATCCACTATTTAATGACAGCAAATCAGACAGGCTTAACATCCAACATCCATCTATTATCCATTAGATGCCTTAAGGGAGGTAAACAAATTGAAACACAATAATTAAAGACATCTCTTACTGTCAGACCAGGCTGGGACTGATCAAATTTAAGCCTCTCATTACACCGACTCGCAATTCAGACACTATCAAATGGCTAAAATATGAAAGTAACACCCAAGATTACAGATGGTAAAAAGGCACTAAAACGCTGTAATTGTAGCATGAAAACTGGTTGTGCATAAAATTACTGGTGTTTTCACAGCCAAAAAAAAAAAAAAAAAAAAAATCAAAGCAAAGTGACATAAATGTGTTTCTATTGAGCAGAGCTGAGGAAAGACAGGGCCGAGGCAGTTGTCAGAGCGTCTCATCCCCCCTCTGTGAATCTGCATCTGTTACAGTCTGAGAGGCAGCTGTTCCTATGGGGAGAGGCAGCAGGCACATAGAGCCCCCCCACCCCACCCCCCACCGCCTCCATACACACTTTCTTCATCTATCCGTCAACCATCAGATTCAGCCTGTTCCCATCCTTTTAGCCTTAACCCTTTGTCGGGCAAGTGACTGTTTTTGGTCATTTATTACAAGACAAGTGACAGCGACGGTGACAGTGAGACAACAATGTGGTCTCCAGGGTCTGTGAGGTCCACCTCTGCATGAACCTGCTGTGTTAGGCACCATGGAGTAATGGTACTAATGTAAGGAATGATGTTCAAAAGAATAATGTGGATGTGGACAGGGGTCTGGATCAGTACTGATGTTGGTCCAATGTTCGAAAATACATGTTCCTTTCACCTTACATGTGTTTTTCTTGTATTTTTTATATAAACTTCCTGGAATTTTTTTTTTTTTTTTGCCTCTTACGGGTAAGGAACCCAATATGGTAACTTCAGCCAGCCGATATATCAGGCCAGTATATTGATTTTTTTTCAATATCGGCAATCAGCCTTAATTTTTTTAAAGCAAATATTTGATCAGTTGTAAAAAAATAGATTTTTTTTTGCCACTTACGGGTAAGGAACCAAATATGGTAACTTCGGCCTGCTGATATATAGATTTTTTTCAATAGCTGCCATTAGCCTTAATTTTTTTTTTTTAAAGCCGATATTTGATCAGTGGTAAAAATGTTATGTATCGGTCAACCTCTACTTCATGGACTTTGATTTTCTACATAACAATAACATTTTTTTGAAAAATTTCACAAAAATCCTCCAAAAACACACTAAGGCTGATATTTTGAATTTCAGAGTATTTCTATTAGTGCCCTATAACGGGTTAAGTTAACCCTATACTGAGCAAGTGACTATTTTTGGTCATCTGCACATATCAAGACAGTGACATCAACAGTGAGTCAACAATGTGGTCTCCAGGGTCTGTAGGGTCCACCTCTACATGAACAGTGAGTGTACCTGCTTTGTTAGGTACCATGGAATAATGGTACTAATGTAAGGAATGATGTTAAAAGGGAGAATGTGGATGTGGACAGGCTTATGTTGTTGTATAGTTCTAAAAGTGATGTTCTAATGTTCGAAAATACATGTTCCTTTCACCTTACATGTGTTTTTCTTGTATTTTTTTTGAATATACTCCCTGGATTTTTTTTTTTTTTTTTTTTGCCATTTACGGGTAAGGAACTCAATATGGTAACTTCAGCCACCCGATATATCAGGGCAGTATATTGATTTTTTTTCAATATTGGCCATCAGCCTTCATTTTTTATAAAACTGATATTTGATCAGCGGTAAAAAAATATATATATTTTTTTGCCACTTATGGGTAAGGAACCAAATATGGTAACTTCAGCCAGCCAATATATCAGGCCGATATATAAATTTTTTTCAACATCTGCCATCAGCCTTATTTTATATGTTTTTTTTTGTAAGCCAATATTTGATCAGTTGTAAAATGTTATACGATATTTGATCAGGTACCTGTGTGGGCAGAACTTGAAGTTCAATAAATGTTAAAAGATCAGCACTTATGGTGGTCTAATGTTCTAAAAGTGATGTTCTGATGTTCTAAAACACATGTTCCTTTCACCTTACATGTGTTTTTCTTGTATTTTTTAAATATACCTTTTGGATTTTTTATTTTTTTTAATTTTTTTTGCCACTTATGGGTGAAAACAAAGAACAAAAAAAATCAGCCTCATATATCGGCTGTACATATTAGCCATCGGGTGACCAAATTTTTTAAAATCGGCATCGGCCTCAGAAAAAAACATATCGGTAGACCTCTACTTCACTGACCTTGATTTTCTACATAACAACAAAAATTTTGGAAAAATTTCACTAAAGTCCTCCAAAAACACACTAAGGCTGAAATACTACTTTTTTTTGAAAGCCGAAAGTTGATCATTAGTAAGATATTTGAAGAGGCACCTGTGTGGGGAGCACTTGAAGTTCAACAAATGTTAATAGAATACTATGTCTACGTGTGTTAATAATTTCATTTATATTGCTGCATAAAACTCTTAATTATCGGAGTGTTTCAATTGTATTTTACTGTCAATATGCTTTAAAAAATAAATAAATAAATAAATAAAAATTGGCCTTAAATATCGGCTGTAGATATCGGCCATCGGTTGCCCAAATTCGAAAAAATCTGCATCAGCCTGGGAAAAACCCATATCGGTCAACCTCTACTTCATTGACCTTGATTTTCTACATAACAACAAACATTCTTGAAAAATTTCACAGAAGTCCACCAAAAACACACTGAGATAGTTGATCAGGCGCCTGTATTGGCAGCACTTGAAGTTTAATAAATGTTAAAAGAGTATTATGCGTAGTTAATTTATATTGCTGATTGAAAAACCTTAATTATCTGAGTGTTTCAGTTGTATTTTACGGTCAATGCGCTTTTTAAAAAATTGCCTTAAATATCGGCCATCAGGTGACCAAATTTTTAAAAATCGGCATCGACCTTAGAAAAACCCATATCGGTCAACCTCTACTTCATTGATCTTGATTTTCAACATAACATAATAAAAATTTTGGAAAAATTTCACTAAAGTCTTCACTATAATTGCAAATAAATTCAGGCAGTAAAGGGTTAAAGCATGAAGTACATTAAAAGTAGATGCCAACTATGAATAATTGTAAATAAATAGTGACTAATGATGATCTTGGGGGAAGCCTTGACCATGGGCGCTGACACGGACATGGCAGTGGGATGGAAGGTCAGATGATCTCACTGGTGGTCAATGTGGCTTACATGCATCATTGAGCAAAGCCACATCAAACTGTTTTGGCGTCGGGCCATCTGGAGATGAGCGCTCGCATACAGTGGCCGACCTGTTTGACATATGAAGCCTGTTATCCAAAAACAGTGCTGCTGGGACTCCGACCCGACGCAGCATCGACTGATATTACCCTCATGAAAGCTGCATGATATCAGCTTGATAATATTAACAAATCACCGGCATCTAAAAGCAAATACTGTCATCATCCGCCTCTCCCTTTTTCTTATCTTCGTCTCCAGTCTGGCTCATAAAATACGAAGATAAAGAGGAGTTCTCAGCTGATTATGAGGTTAACCCACAAAGACCCAGAGCTATGTTTGTGGCTGTACCCAAATTATTTTCTTCTCTATATTTAACCTTTCTGAAGTGATTTATCACCATTTATTGTACTATTATTCTCTGTGTTTTACTTTTTTTTGTGTGAAAATCTGGTATTTTCCTATATTTAATTCACTGATCATGTAGATCAAGGGTGTCAAACTCATTTTAGTTCAGGGGCCACATTCAGCCTAATATGATCTAAAGTGTGCCGGACCAGTAGAATAATATCCATAAATGATAGGTTAAAAACTTATTATTTCAACTTCAAACAAATAAGAACAACCTGAAAATTCTTAAGAAAAAATAAGTGCAATTTTAACAATATTACGCCTCAGTTTATCATTTATACATGTGCATCACAAATGGATCACAATGGATCTACAAATACACAAAATATTTAGTAACAGGCAGAATATTGGTAAAATTCTCCATACGTCTCTTGAGAAATTTCATATTGTTCATATTTGTTCAGGTTGTTCACATTTTTTGCAAAAGGATAGTCTATAAATATAAACATTTTTGTGAAATTTTTACTTTCTTTACTCAAAAAAAAGACAAAAATTTGCGTTTTTCATTATTTATAGGTTGTTATGATTGTATTTTACTAGTCTGACCCATTTCAGACTGAGTTGACCTAAAATGATTTTCACATCCTCGATTGTTAATATCTTCATTATAATTTTTGCATTTCACAAATTCATCCCAGGGGCCGGATTGGACCCTTTGGCCAGATTTGGCCCCCGGGCCGCATGTTTGACACCTGTGATGTAGATGTTCAAAAGAGTTAAGATTAAAGTTTAGGGTTATTGTATCAGACACAAAGAAAACTGAAGAAAAACCTGTAAACTAATGAAGACCCAGTGCTACTTCCTGGCAGTTCCCAAATTAATTTTTCTCTCTGTTTAAACTTTACGTGATTTATCACCATTTATTATAATATTATCCTCTGAATTTAGCATTTTTCATTATAAATCATGTATGTTTAATTCAGATGTTCATGAAAACTCACAGGAAATTCTAAGGTTTGATTTATTTATTTATAAAATGAGACAATTATTATTATTATTATTATTATTATTATAAGTTATTAATGAACACTTACACGTAATTATGAGAGAGTATAGCCAAGGCTAATCTCCATCTCGAGTCCGTCTGGCTGGTAAAAAAAAACAAAAAACAAAAGAAAAAACCCAAAAAACTTACAGATAACATAATACCATAACTGAACTAAGCCATACAAAAAGCAAAACAAACATCAAACAACACATAGTGCGCAAAAAAAGACAAAAGCAGGGGGACCCAGGCAACCCACCAAGCATTTATTAGCAGGTTATTATATCAAGAGAGAGACAACTGATGAAAAAGTGAAATGTATCAGTAAAATGTGTCATGAACTCAGCATAAACCAAGGCTACGTTCAGACTCCAGTCAAATGTGGCCCAAATCCGATTTTTTTGCCCATATGTGACCTGTATCCGATATGTTAAAGACAGTTTGAACAGCACAAATCCGACCCAGGCCACTTTCTTATGTGGTCCTAAATCCGATTCTTCAGTCTGAACGGCCTGGTCATACTTATCCGACCCTTACGTCATTGAATTGCGACAAACGTCACAATTCTGGTCACGTATTACGTCCGGACCTCTTTTGCGCATGCGGGTCACTTCAGGGTTGCATTTAGTTCATACTCAAAACAGATAGAAGTTGCATTTAATGTGTAATATGAACGAGCACAAGAAAAAATCGGATTTTGCCAAAAAATCTGAATTGTGCATTAAGACCTGCTGTCTGAACGTAGTCTAAGTGTGTCCATCCACTGTCATTGATCCAACTCCATGGGTTTTACTGACGACGGTGTTTCCACGGTAACTACGGAGCCTCTTAACGTCCAAATGGGCCATATCTGATGAACTGCTACTTTTGCGACAGTTCTCAAATGTTTTTTCTCACCATTTAATCTTTCTTAATGATTTATCCCCATTTATTATAATATTATCCTCTGTATTTTTTGTTTTTCTGTGTAAATCAGGTATTTTCTTATATTTAATTCACTGATCTTGTAGATATTCATAAAAGTTCAGATTTACGTTGAGGGGTATTATATAAAAAAAAAGTGAACACTGAAATAAAAAGTGACTTTTTTAGCAAAGAAATTATTAGGTGAACACAAAAACTTAGTGTCATTGATTAAACTCTATGGGTTTTACTGGTGCATCAATGTTGTAGAAGATGACGGTGTTTCCACGGTAACTACAGAGCCTCTGAACATCCAAATGGTCATATCTGATGACCGTGAAAAGATGATAAACTGTATTTTACACCAATTATTTATAAGTATTGATAAACAGGTTAGATCAGTAATGATTTTGGTTTCCAGTGGCTGTTTGGGTCTTTATGAGTTAAAATAGAACGAGAAGGAAAACTTTATAAGGTTTTAACCCGTAAAGGCCCAGTGTTACTAATGTGGCAGTTCCAAAATAGTTTTTTCTCTATATTTAACCCTTCTTAAGTGATTTATCACTGTTTATTATAATATAATCTTTTGCATTTTACAGTTTTTCAGTGGAAACCATGTATTTTTGTGTATTTAATTTACTGATCACAGATGTTCATACAAGCTCAGATTAAAGTTGATGGTTATTATATCAAAAATAGAGAAATCTGAAAAAAAAAAATTGACTTTTTCAGCAAAATCTATCATTAACTTAACATTAAATTAGTGTCTCCACCCAATGTCATTTACGAAATTCCATGGGTTTTACTGGTGAATCATTGTTGTAGAAGATGACGCTGTTTCCATGGTAACTACGGAGCCTCTTAACATTCAAATGGGTCATATCTATTGACCATGAAAAGACGACAAACTGTATTGTACACCAATTATTTCCATGTATCGATAGGATTAGTGGATCAACAGGTATGAGACATTTCAGATCCGTAGATGGTTTTGGTCGCCGGTGGCTGTTTGGGTCTTTATGGGTTAAACTGCTGTTCCTGTCTGTACAAGGAAATCTCACTCTCAATTCTGACTCTGTTACAACCCAGGTCTGCCTCGAGGCTCGCATTCACCACAGGCAGCAAATGTAATCCTAACATGAACTCTACATCACCTCCACCGGCTTTAGAAGAAAGTGAGAAGCGCAAGGTGAGCTACACTGGTTATCAGACGAGCAGGCGTAGCTATGAACACATTTTTTTTAGGTGTTCAGACGTGAACATCCACACATGGTTGCTACTCTCTGTGGGACGAGCCTGAAGAGTTCAGGGATGAAGATAGGAAGGAACATAATGTGGGAAAATATGAGGTGGAAGCATGTGAGCTGTGCAAACATTGTATTCTAGACAGACGAGGCAGTGAGGAACAAAAGAGAAAGGAAAAGAGCGACGACAGAGGAATGCCGATTGTAAAACGAAGCACGCTGCTCATGTTTGTTTTGGTTGAGATGGAGTAGAAAGCAGCACACTCCTCCAGATAGAAGGAGCAGTTATGTACCATCTGCTCGCGAAGGCAAACACAGGAACAACAGCTACCGACATCTAGCACAGGTGAAATGAAGATGTGACGTGCATATACATACAATGCTCGGCTAAAAAAAAAAGTCGCACATGCAATATTTGACTTGCAGTGTCCAGGTAGTGTATACATCATACACAGAAAATGGACATCAGGGTCAGAGACTGGATATCATAGTCAAATAATGGATCCTTCTGATTCTTGGCATGGTACTGAACATTGTTTTTAGGCATTAAGTTACGTTAACCCTTTATAGGGGACTCATTGAAGTACTCTGACATCCAAAATTTCAACCTTAGTGTGTTAGCCTCCCTCCTCTTGCCATAAAACATCTGAGCAGCACTTGATAAAAAGTAAACAATTGCAATAAAATGACTGTTCTAAGGTCATACAGGGTGGGGAAGCAAAATTTACAATGAACATTTAGTTGTTTTTTCTCAGCAGGCACTACATCAATTGTTTTGAAACCAAACATATATTGATGTCATAATCATACCTAACACTATTATCCATACCTTTTCAGAAACTTTTGCCCATATGAGTAATCAGGAAAGCAAACGTCAAAGAGTGTGTGATTTGCTGAATGCACTCGTCACACCAAAGGAGATTTCAAAAATAGTTGGAGTGTCCATAAAGACTGTTTATAATGGAAAGAAGAGAATGACTATGAGCAAAACTATTACCAGAAAGTCTGGAAGATACTATTAAAGAAGAATGGGAGAAGTTGTCACCCGAATATTTGAGGAACACTTGCGCAAGTTTCAGGAAGCGTGTGAAGGCAGTTATTGAGAAAGAAGGAGGACACATAGAATAAAACATTTTCTATTATGTCAATTTTCTTGTGGCAAATAAATTCTCATGACTTTCAATAAACTAATTGGTCATACACTGTCTTTCAATCCCTGCCTCAAAATATTGAAAATTTTGCTTCCCCACCCTGTAAACTGACAAAAATCACTCATATTCACCATTTACAGCTTCAAAATGTCTATAAAATCTCTCTAAATCACTGTATAATGTTATAAAAAAAAAACTGACACGCTTCTGGACCTCACTGAGGCACGAGATTGGCCCCATATTTAATGTTTGCAGAAATGACCAAAAATAGTCACTTGCCCAATCAAGGGTTAACCCCTGCAGTACTTAGCAATGGAAGGATCTGAACTATTTGCTTAGTTGAGTCCAGGCAGTTAGTTGTTTTATTTTTTTATCCAGGTTGTTTATTTAACTCTAACTGATGCAGTAACGCCGCGTTTCCACTGCGTGGTATCGGCTCGACTCGACTCGGCCTTTTTGCGTTTCCATTACGAAAAAGGGCCTGGAATCTGGTACCCGGTAATAGTTTTTTGGTATCACCTCCGCCGAGGTTCCAAGCGATACTAAACTGTGACGTATAAACACTGCAGACCACTGATTGGTCAGACAGTTTTCTCTGTGACCCGCCGTTTTACAAAAAACAGATGCGGAAGTGGACAGTAAATATAGCGGTAGGTTAATCCACATGATAACAGCCCAAAACTACACCATGGTCGGTCGAGGAGATTCAGTCTTTGATGGCTGATGTAAAAATTCAGACGAGACAACACCAAGGTTATAATAGTTTTGGATTCTTCATTATAGTTTAGTTTTATTTAGTTTTGCCTTTTTTTTCTCTAATTCAGTTCGTTTTAAGTAGTTTTTAGAGCAGGTTTGCTAGTTTTTATTAGTTTTTGTTATTTTCTAAATGCTTAGTTTTAGTTTAGTTTTAGTTTTGTCGCATCTTTTATCTTCTTCTCCGTCGTATTCAAATAAATCCCATACAGGACTCTGCTGCTTTCTCCAAACTTTAGTTTCCATGTTTCCAGGTAGAGTGGAGACCAGAAGACGACTCTAAACCACAAGTGACAACAAGTGACGGACCCTGAAGTGTCGTATGGTGACGCTAGCTTAAATTGCTAGACCAAAATAAATCGATTTCATATCAATCCAACATTGACAAAGCCGAAAACAAAGGGAATTTTATCCATAATTTTTATCCGTTTTAGTTAGTTTTGTGAGCACACAATACAGTTTCAGTTAGTTATGATTTTTTCTTTTAATTATAGTTTTTATTTATTTCAGTTAATGAAAATGTTTTTACAATTCTAGTTTTCGTCATTCAATAGTTTTTGTTAATGATAATAACCTTGGACAACATGCAACAAGCAAATTTTCAGCAACTCTCTGAACAGACGACACGGAAATAACGCGCCGCATCGCTATGACGTCCAGGTACTGTAAAGTCAGTAGTATCCTGTAATGGAAATGGTGAAGTGAGTAAAGACTGGTAGTAGCATGTTAAATGTGAGAAAACTTCAAATTAGTAACATTAAAAATGTCTGGTAAAGCTTCATACTGTCTTCCACATATAATTACACTGGGTTAAAAAAAAATTGTTTTTTGCAAGTTGTCTAGGTTTTTTCAACTGAATTAGGACCGTTTTGCAGCGCTAAATCCAAAAATGACATCTGTTTTTCTCAGTCAGGTCAGGTTTTTTTGCTCATTTGATTTTGAAAAATTTGATCTTCTCACAAAATTGATTACATTTTTGTGACTTTATCAGTTGATTTTTTTATATAGTTCTCACCCAAAATAGGTTTTTTAGAGAAAAAAAATCATTTTCTAACAGGATTCCTGTTAGGTACAATGGTGTATTCACCGCAGATGTAGCAGAATATGTCGAGCTTATTTTTGCAAGATCTTCTAGTCGAAGCCATTTCATTCACCTGTAATATTAAAAAAAACATTAATCATAAATTGGGAAAAGTAAAATCTTCAGAACTCGATTATTGCAAGAAATATGATAGAATTTCGTATCATATGATGTGAAAATGCCCATAAATGTAAGCAAAAATGTTAAAAAGCCAATATATAGCAGAGTTCAGAAAGTTGACCTGATTGAGCAAAATTAATGTGATTTTTGGATTCAGCACACCAAAATTATCCTAAATCAGCTCAAAAAACTTCAACAATAAATTTGTTGTTGACCAGTGTTATTGTAGATAATTCATTTATCAAACAAACTAGTAAAACAGGTAAACAAACAACTATCCCTGTCTGATAAATGAATTACCTACAACAAGCATTAAACATGTTTTTATTTCATAGTTTTCACGCAAAATGTCAGTAAATACATGTTTCTTTGCTTCAAAAATTAAATACATAGTGTCCAGCTGAGTGGACATTTTTGCAGCTCCATGAAAAATAGGTTCAAAAGAAAATTTTATTTAGGCTCGTTTTTTCATGCCTAAAGAGGAATAAAAACACTCAGGAAAAATTTTTTTATTAAGGGTCTCATAATTCATGCATGAAAGGGATAATGTGTTATCGATCGCATTTCTGCATTTTGGGGTTGATAGCCGCAAAAAGATGCCCAAAGCTCATGGAACAGAGGCGGTTACAGCTGTTTACGGGAAGGGGAATTATTTCGGAAATAAAGTTATCGCATTTGTTTATAACGGCATTGATGACTGCTGATGAGTAGTCTCAAAGGAATGTCGCATTTCATAGCGGAATGTTTCAACCCCTACCCCTTGGAATGGAGTGGGCCAAGGGGTGGGGCCAAGGGTTGAACTGGGATTGGGCCTACGTAAGCATGATGTGGCAAAAAAAATATCACAGTGAACATCTCCTGTCATCAAAACCAAAGCTGTTGCAGTGAAATATTGCATGTGTGACTTTTTTTTTGGTCGGGCGGTGTATTCGCTATGGTGTTACGCTACACGCCATACATTCCGCAAAATATTCCATATATTTTAAGAGACAGCTAGTTAGGCAAAACGAACGGCAGGCCCACAGGAGACGCAAGTAATAAGCAGTGTATTTATGAGGTGCAGTGGTGTCAGTGACATCTGCATAACCTATTCATGAGAACTATGATGGAATCTCAGTTATCCTCCACTCCAATCTTACAGGTGACAAAAGAGGAACACTAAAGCGCGAGTGTACAGAATGATAATGAAGATGAAAAGGCGGAAAGGAAGCGGCGGAGGAAGGTAACGGAGACAAAGCCGATAAAGAAAAAAATGGGGAAATTGGGGGACCGGAGAGCGTAATAGCGGGAGACGGACATGGTAAAAAAAAAAAAAAAAGGACAAGGAATGAGAAATAAGATGAGAGAAATTGAGAGACATACTGAAGGGAAGAAACAGGGTAGAAAGAACGAAGAAGCAGAGCGGAGGTAAGAGCGAGAGCAATTACCAGGAGAATGAGGGGAGTATTTCAATAAACCTGTACATGTCGATTCTGCCCGGCACATCCGCTACTTGTGTCCTGCGCTCTGCATACCAATGACTCAGACACAGCATAACTGGAATTCACAATCTATACAGACAGCAAGGGCAACAGCATTAGCTATTCCTGCAGAGCACAGGGGAGGGTGGGGTGAAAGGAGTCAGGGGGAGGGAAAGGCAGACTGGCTACACGTGGCCTTGGGTAGAAATGAGGGACAGGAAAGCAGCAGTGTCTCACACCTAACATTGTCTGCTGTTTCCTTTCTGACTTGCAAAAGGACGCCGCAGCCAAAAAAAAAGACCAACTTTTCAACATTTTCTGTATTTTTCCCCTAAAACGTCGTACTGCGTCAGAGTATGTCGTCCTACTAACGCAGTCTTTCTCAAACGGGGTACTTGAAATTTTCTAACCCCTAAAGACCCAGTGGTATTTTTATGACAGTTCCCAAATGAAATTTTCTCGATTTTTAACCTTTCTTAACTGATTTATCTCCATTGATTGTAATATTATCCTCCTTATTATCCCGCCCCCCGAAGGAGAGGCAAGGGGTATTGTTTTTGGTTTGGTTTGTTTCTTTGTTTGTTTAACCTTGTAAAGCCTGAACCATTCAATCATTGACAGAAAATTCCAGTTCTCTGAAAAACTGGAGCCTTTATTGGTCCTTCTGAACAACCAAAAAATGGTTTTATTTTCAAATATCAATTTCCGTGTATGAGTTTAAATTTTGTATCATATTTGATACATCAGGTCTCAGTGCTCAAATATTTTTTTTTATTTTTGAACAAAAATATAATATAACACAAACATGTCTAACAAATTGGTAATTCCTTTTCAAAATTGGCAAAGTTCTGCCTCCTTCCTCGTTAATTTAATCTGGTAGTTTCATTGGTAAGGCCTCTGGTGAACGAATTCATCCCCCCTGGTGGATTACCTGTGTATTGCATGTATTTAATTCTATACATCAGGTTTTTCATGTAGAAGGCTTCAAAACTCATGCATCAAATATGATACGTTTGGCGCTATAGGGTTAATCGTTTACACTTTAGCAGCAAAAGTATTGTTTTTTGTTGATAAAAGGTTCATTTTTTCATTAAGGACTGTATAATTTATTTTTCTTATCAATGAAAGAGGGCACTTCTCAGTTTCTATTTTGCACACAAAATTTGCTTATAAAGGTTTGTTGTTTTTAACATATTAGTCCTTTCATGCATGAATTATTAGAACCTTTGTCGAGATCTTTTATTGAGTGTTTTTATTCCTCATTAGGCATGAAAAAACAATGCAATTGAGTTTTGTTTTTTGTTTTTTTTCATGGACAGAAATGTCCACTCAGCTACACCATGCATTTTATTCTTGAAGCACAGAAACATGTATTTAAAACCCAATAACAGAAAGTGATGTGAATACAATGAAATAAAAACATTTTTAATGCTGCTAATCTGACGTTTTCTCACATTTTAACATACTCTAATACTAGTTATGACTCACTTGATTGATTGATTTGATTGATCGATGTATTTATTTCGAATATGAATGTCAAAACAGAAGAAAATAAACAAAACACTTAAACATAAGACATATAATGCATATTCGAAAAGGAATGAGAAGAAGCATAACTTCCAAAATCCCACCCCTTCTTCCTTAAATAATTAATAACAGTAATAATCTTCCTAGTTCATGGATATAACATGCAAAAAAAACCTTTATGTTTTTTTTAAAAAAATCTGCTAATTACAGTCTAACAATTAAAGCTATACCGTAAGATGTGGCATTTTTACACTTTTCTTTTGTCATCTTAAAATGCTCCTAATAAGCATGTGTCAAACTAAAATATAAAAGAAATCCACCAGGTTCTGAAACTCAAAAATGTTTAATTCTCATATAGTTCTGATAAAAGTCTGACCAATCATTTTAGTCAGTCCGAATGAAATAATTGGTCGAACCTGGCTGAGCCTCCTGTCAATCATACATTACGGCCGTTCAGCATCCGATCCATTATCGCCATCTCACATCCGATGTGTGTCCCTCTGAATCTGACGCTTCACTCGCGCTGCTCCTCCTGTCACTGACCACAGTCTACTGTCTAGGATGTGTATGGATAAAACTCAAATGCACATGTGGAAGGGAATAAACGGATTTATGAACAGAAACAACAACTAAGGGGAACAAACAGGAGTCTGATGAATGAAGGATGGAGATAAAAGTCTGGAAGTCAGCTGTACTGGACTGAACAGATAGGTCTGCAGGAAGCTCAGCTTTTATGACCGCAGTACTGATTCAGGTACATGTACTTGGTGTCACACAATGTAGGATTATGTAAGATGATAAATGTATGGACTATGAAACCTCAAATGTCCACGGAAAATTTGCAGAGGCCGCGCGTTCACAGTGCGTGTGCTGGGCACCTCATCAGCTGAAGACACTGACCCTGCACTGCACAGACCAGACCCTTAAATTCAGGGTCTACTGATGAAACAGGGGCCGCGGCAGGTGGATGATGGATCTGATTACTGAGGGAGGGGTCCACGGACACGCCAAAGCGGACCGAACCTCCACTTCCACCTCCGCTCCCATCACGCTCATCAGGTAAGAGAAGGGGAGCATTAGAGCTCAATGACACTGAGGGATTTACATGCAGTTCTATCAGGCTGCCCTCCACGTCGAAATCCGACGCAGAAGGGGTACCCCCTGCGTCAAATAGTGCCGAACGGGGCTCTGACCATGCGTCCATTTCTGATGACTTGGGATGAGCGGGCGGGGCTTTGGAGGGAGGCGGGTTGTTCATGTTCAAACTTTTACTAAGTGCTGTGAGAAATGCCACATCGGTAGGTATAGCTTTAACTATTGATTTACACTCAAACATATCACTGCAGATCAGGTTTATCAAGAACAGGAAAGTAAAAGTAATGGTATGAACTGCAGTGTATGGGATGGTGCATAAGTGTCCACTGTGTCAGCTGATTATGCAACGAAAACAACAAAACCCATGAATATACAAGAGAACAGCTGTAGAATGACTGTCCACTGGAGTGGCCACGATGCATGAAAGGGTTAAAGTTAAAAACATCTCGGGATTACCCTGAAAGAGCTGGTGGGAGTGGTGGGGGGAGGGATGTCTGGGCTCCTCTGCTGAGGCTACTGCTTCCATGACCTGGACCTGGATAAGTGGATGAAGATGATTACGAGAATGAGTATTAGTAAAGTTAAATATATGCTGTTTGTTTACAAAGTTTGGAAAATAAAAACAGACACCTTTGGCACAGGAACAAATTTTGCCTCATTTTTTCGAGAGTTGGGGGTACTTGGCTTGGGAAGCAAAAGCGGTTTCTCACAGATTCAACAAGAAAACGAGCCATATCGCAGACTGATCTCATGAAATCGCATTGTATGTGATGCCAGTTTATTGCATTTGGCGTGCTATACATATGCATTTTCATCCCTTCGCGTATTATTTAACGCAATTTGATGGCGTGTCAATGCGCTAGCCGCTAATGGCACTAACTGCTAATGGCGCTAGCTGCTAATCGCGCTAATCACTAACCCTAAACCTAACCCTAACCCTAGCCGCTAATTGCGCTAATGGCACGCTAATGGCACGCTATTTTACGCGGCGTAAACATACACGCTGAAAGCTTACCATGCGTACAGATTAAAAGTGGCGTGTTATCTGTACGCAATTCATGATGTCACATTGCATATCGCTACAACATAAAAATATCCAGTCCACCAGGGTTGTTTTAAAGAATGAGTACAGTTGGTGGATGGAGGTACAGGCAACATTTGGGTTCAGCACTCACAAAAAGACGCAATTCCCACAATGCACTTCATAATAAAATTTCCGAAAAGGCCTGAGTGATGTTTTGGTTTGTTATGTAAACAAGCAGACTGTATTTATGAGGAATTCATCTTCAAAGTTATTCACCATGAGGGAAGTGACTCGTAAGTATGGAAAGACTAACGGATTAGTGATAATTAGGCTATCACTCGGGTTTTCCAAATTTGAAAAAAAAATTTTGATGAAAGTCATGCGCTGCTTTAAATGCATTTACTTGCCATTTAGCTCATTTTATCGCAAACCATTTAGTTGCCATTTGTCATCTTCTAAACGGAATTGACCATAAATACCTGTTGACCCTTCCATTATTTCTCTACCTTGTTTGCCCCAAAATTAAACAAGAGAAACAATCTGTACCCCAGTTTTTTTTTTTTTGCGTTTTTTTCTCTCCTGTCTCCACGACAACAACAGATGGCATTCCACTCTGCCTGGGTGTGACGTCAGATGGACTCGGGGAGACCCACAAAAAACGCCAACAACACAGAGACCTCCTAGTTGAGGTTTACCAGAGGGTTCGGACACAAATAACAGACATCTTAAGCTTTATTTGCCCACTGTGATTCTCAAGAGCACAGAACATACTAATGACCGTCCTTGAGAGTGGGGACAGAGTTTGGCAGACACCCAAGCCATAGAAAATGCATTCCACATCAGCATTTCCCAAAGGTCAGAAACTTTAAATGTTATGGAGATTCAAAAATATATAAGTGGTACAAAAGAGAGTGGAATTACCAAGGACAAAGGGCTGCAAGCTTTTATAAGTGTAATAATTTGCCACTTATAGTCCAGAGTGATCTTATGAAATCGCGTTGTATGTCACGCCAGTTCTTATGGCATTTGGCGCACTATATATATATATATATATATATATATATATATGCATTTTCATCCTTTTGCGTGTTATTCAATGCCATTTGATCACACGTCAATTTACACCAAGATCTCCAGTTTACATATCCATAACCGCTAACCCAGTGTTTCCCAACCTTTTTTGGCTTGTGACCCCATTTTAACATCACAAATTTCTGGTGACCCCAGACATTCAAAACAGAGACTTTTTTTTTTTTTTTTTTTTGCTAAAATTAATTTGTTTTTGATCATGTAATAGTTTGCTATACTGTTGCAAATAAATGTTAATTTTAGATGACATTTAGTGTATATTAGGCCTGTAACGGTACACAAAATTTTCGGTTCGGTACGTTTTCGGTTTTGAAAGCCATGGTTCGTTTTTTTTTTGGTTCGGTACGGGAAGAAAGAAAACCCCTCAAAATGTCTTTAATGCAATTATGAATTTTTGAACATTCTTCCCCCAATTTTTGGAGACAATAGAATATAGAAAAAAAGGAATAATATAATTCTGCTGCTATATATCAAATAGAAAACAAAATGTTACTAAATGTATTTTAAACATTAGTATAGCACTTTTCCCTGAAAGGTAGTTTTGAACAAACAACAAAAATCTAATCACATTTCTGTCAGTTCACATTCTGCTTCAAAATAACAAAAAAAAAAAAAAAAATTCCACATGAAGTGCAGTGTATATAATGTAAAAAGCCAGGTTTAGATTACTGCACAAAGTGAGAATTTGATTATTCTTGGTCAGGATATGTTCAGTCAGTCCAGCTTGGATTTACAAGGCTGACAATTAATACTGAACAAACAAGAACTCAAACTAGGAATTATGAAAGAGCTGCAGCATCTGAAACTGACCACAATGAACATTTGAAAGATAAACAGAACCACAGTGCTTCAGTTTCAGCTTCAGTGTTTGTCATATCTTTTATGTATTGGGATTGTCTCGCTCAACTCACCATATATTTTTTAATTGTAAGTTTTTTTTGTGTTTTGTTATTTTTTTGTTTGTTTTTTTGTTTAATCCATTACTAGAAATTTCAGGCGACCCCAAGTGGAGTCCCAACCCCAAGGTTGAAAAACACTATGCTAACCCTAAACCTAACCACTAATCACATGTTATTTGACGCGGTGTGAACATACACTCGGAAAGCTTATAATGCGTACAGATAACAATTAAAAGTGGTGTGTATATTTATGCAATTCATGGTATCACTATGTATAGTCTCAAAATCCTCCTTTCCATGTGTAAATAGTGTGGAATAACGCATTTTTTCCAGAATGCTTTTTTTTTTTTCTCAGAAATTATCTGCCTCAGAGATTAACCCTTTCATGCATAGTGGTCATTACAGTGGACAGTTATTCTACACCCGTTCTCTTGTATATTCATGGATTTTATTGTTTTAATTCCATATCATCCAAAACAGTGGACGCCTATGCATCATCCCATACGGTGTAATTTATACCGTTACTGTAACTTTGCTGTTTTTGATAAACCTGAGCTGCAGTGACAGCTTTGAGTGTAAATCAATTGTTTGTTATTGTTAACAGACTGTAATTAACCATTTTTCTTAAAAAAAAAAAAAAAAAAAGTTTTGTTTTTTTTTTTGCATATTATCTCCATAAAGTGAGTAATAACTAATATTAGAGTATGTTAAAAATGTGACAAAATATCAGATTAGCAGCATTAAAAAATGTATTTCATACTTTTCACACAGTGTATCAGTAAATACATGTTTCTTTGCTTCAAAAATTAAATGCATGATGTCCAGCTGAGTGGATATGTTTTGCAACTCCATGAAAAAAAAAAAAAAAAAAAAAAATTCAATCACATTGTTTTTTTTCGGGGCTAAAGAGGAATAAAAACACTCAGGAAAAATAACTTCATTAGGGTCAAAAAATGTTATTAAAAATCTCTCTGAAGGGACATTTTAGAGACAATTTGACCCATATTTTTAATTTTAAATTAATTTTTGCTTTAGTTGGACCATAAGGGATTATTCCAAACAAGGAGCTACTTTATATTGAAATAAATGTTGGAATGGTAATCAATTAAAGTTCGCTCTTTGAATGGACATTACTGCATTTTGACCCCTTAAGGTTCTCATAATTCATGCATGAAAGGGTTAAATATGCAAAATCTTACATATTTTACTAATATGAATTGGAAAATAAATGACAAAAGTGCTGGTTAGCTGATATTCTGTCCTCACTAATGTTAGACAACTAGCTAACAAAGCTCCAATAAATGTCCAGAAAGCTTCTTACTGTTTTGGATAATTACTGCGTTGACTGTAAAACTGTACAAAAACAAAATACATGCGTAGAGCTATGGAACACAATCTATCATTGCTTTTATAATATGTAAAACATACACAACATTAACTTGAAGCTCAAAAAAAAAAAAGTATGCTAATGATAGCGATTAGCACGATGCTATAATACATTGAAAGTCCCATATACATGCTAACGCTATTAGCATCTTCCGTTTTTACACACAAATAAAGTATGAAACAACACAAAGAGCCTCGACTAAGTATGTAGGGTGAATAAACATCTTATTACATGACAATACTTACAGACAGATATTTGTTTAGAGCCAAATAACAAGTAACAGGGTTTTAATAGTAATTGAACTAACACGTATCAAGCAAAATGGACACTACGGTAGCTCTGAGTGGACAAAACACATGAAATCAAACTGAAATACACAACAAAGAAAAAGTTAAGGATATTTCTTTCTTTTTTTTCTCTTTTTTTTGTCTATTTTTGCCATTTGTGAATATAACTAGGTCTGGTCATAAAAAAAAAAAAAAAAAAAAAAAAAAAAAAAAAAAGTGTTTCAGTTCAGTTCACACACACACAAAAAAAAGTAAAAAGCGTTGTGCAAGAATTTAAACTGAAAAAAATATCCCAAAAATTAAAAATAACCTTAACTTTTTGTTTGTAGTGTATGTCTCACAACTAAGGGGCTGATGTTAAGAATCATTAAGTGTTATTACACATATATAGTGGTTTTTAGGTACATTTTCTACATTCCGCTAGAAAGAATCTGTAAAGTGAATGTATTGTAATGTGCAGACGGTGTTTTGAAGTAGATCTGGAAGCACTGAGACAAACATACATTTTGAGTAAAACCCATTCTCTCCTTAACACTTTCATGCACAAATTATGAGAACCTTAATCAAAAAATTTTCCTGAGAGTTTTTATTCCTCTTTAGGCATGAAAAAAACAATGGAATTGAAAAATTTCTTTTGAAAAAAAAAAAATTAAAATTAAAATTAAAAAAAAAAATTCAAAAATACATAAAAAACAATAGTGAAAATTTTTTTTCTTATGAACCTATTTTTCATTAAGTTGCAAAAATGTCCACTCAGCTGGACACCACATGTTTAATTTTTGATGCACAGAAACATGAATTTAGTGATAAACTGTGTGAAAAGTATGGGGGGGCTTGTGATTCTGGGCGTTTATGCTCAGGAGAGATCTACATAATGTTACCAATTCATGTCAGAAAAGATATGTAGTGTCTTAAAACTTTAATAAAGATATGTGGTAAAAAAAAAAAAAAAAAAAAAAAAAAAACAACGAAAAGAACAACAAAATCCATGAATATACAAGAGAACAGCTGTAGAATAGCTGTCCACTGTAGTGACCAGTATGCATGAAAGGGTTAATTCTCACAATTTCACATTTTAAGTCAAATCTATATCTTGGAAATGTACAGCCAAACAGCTTTTTTGTCGTAATTTTCCTTTATTAGTGACCCAAACTACTGAAGAAAAAAAAAGGAGGCATTTTACTTGTAGAACAGTGTTACACAATAATAATTTTAAACTATTCTTGTATTTTATGCTTTTGTTTAGGTTTTATCTCTTCTTCTATATTTTATTTTATTTATTTATTTATTTATTTATGTTACAATTCTATGTATTTTAATCTGTTCTTGTATTTTATTCCTTTATTTAAATTTTATCTCTTCTTCTATATTTTATTTTATTAATTTATTTATTTATGTTACAGTTCTATGTATTTTAATCTATTCTTGTATTTTATTCCTTTATTTAAATTTGATCTCTTCTTCTATATATTATGTATTTATTTATTTATGTTACAGTTCTATGTATTTTAATCTATTCTTGTATTTTATTCCTTTATTTAAGTTTTATCTCTTCTTCTGTATTTTATTTATTTATTTATTTATTTATTTTACAGTTCCATGTATTTTAATCTAGTCTTGTCTTTTATTCCTTTATTTAAGTTTTATCTCTTCTTCTGTATTTTATTTATTTATTTATTTATTTATTTTACAGTTCTATGTATTTTAATCTATTCTTGTATTTTATTTTATTTTGTTTTTTTATTTATTTGTCTTCACAGGACTTTGGTCCACTGTGGTTGTTTTAAAGTACTTTACAAATAAAGTTGGATTGGGATTGGAATAGTAAATTTTATTTACGTAGAATATTACACAATACCTCTGAGAGACAAAGTTAATACAGTCACATGAGTGTGAATTAACCCTTTCATGCATAAGTCACTACAGTGGACAGTTATTTTCCAGCTGTTCTCTTGTATATTCATGGGTTTTGTTGTTTTAATTTCATATCAGCCAACACAGTGGACACTTACGCACCATCTCATACCCTGACATTCAGACCATTACTGTAACTTTGCTGTTCGTGATAAACCTGATCTGTAACATGTTTTAGTGTAAATCAATTGTTATTTGTTAGACAAGAAGGTTTTTTTTTTTTTTTTTGTGCATATTATCTCCATGAAGCAAGTAATTACTAGTATTAGAATATGTTAAAATGTGAGAAGACATCAGATTAGCAGCATTAAAAATATTTTTATTTCATTGTTTTCATATCCATTTCTGATATTGGGTTTCAAACATGTTTCTTTTCTTCAAAAATTAAATGCATGGATATTTTTATAACTCCATAGAAAAAAAAAAAACTTCATCACATTGTTTCTTTTCATGCCTAAGGAGGAATAAAAACACTGAAGAAAAAAATCTTGACTAAGGTTCTCACAATTCATGCATGAAAGGGTTAAAGATTACCATCCTACAACATCAGTGCCTAAAATATCCTTGGAGAACTGACTACAAAGGTTCAATTTGTGGTAAAATAGTCCTTAAAATGCTTTATAAAGGAGGTAATGAGGTCATGTCATGCTAACATTGTGGAATCTGACATCAGACCATGTGACCATTTGTAAAAACCATTGATCAATATGACAGATGGGAATATGTGTCAATATTTTATCGAAGAAAACTGCAGGTATATCAGATCAGGAGAGTGTTTGTTGCAATTATAAATTTAGCCAGATGATTTTTTTTTTTTAATTTAGCATTGAAACTTGAGCGTGATATAATACATAAACTTGTAGATTTATAGGTTTAACATATTACACCTGTCTTACATAAATGTATTTGCATGCAATCCCACATATAGAGTAGACTGGTACCCATGTTATTTCAGTTCCGTCTTTAATAATGACGCAATATTTTTGCCTCCAGGTTACTTACTGATGAAACGTTACGATTAGGAAGCACACGGGAGTAAGCAAGGTGTGATTTTTGCAGTTGAGTTTCAGAAAATTCCAGCTTCACCTCTGCAGATCGTATAACGTCCACCGTCTGAGCGCAGTCAGACTCTTTATAGTTTCATCCAGAGTTGCTCCCTCACATCTTTCCTTGACTTCAAACAGAAAAACTTATGCGCTTTAGGGGATAGAAAAAAAAGACGTATGAGGACTTTTTTTTTTCACAGCCTCAGTCACCCCTGCAATCGACAGTCAAGACACACGGGAGTGACATAGAACCCCCGTCCGCCGATCAGAGGGGATGCATCAGCACATCATTAGGAACCAGTCCACTTAGAACTTTGAGATTTATCTATAATGATCAATGGGAAATTTAACTGAAAGCCAGTGTAAGGTGGTTGGTAAAGGAGTATGTGTCCACCAGTGTTGGGAGTAACGAGTTACAAAAGTAATGCATTACAGTAACAGATTACTTTTTGCTGTAATGCTGCAGTAGTGCAGTGTTTTTCAGTCGTGGGGTCGCCTGGAATTCAAATGGGGTTGCCTGAAATTTCGAGTGTCACAAGTTCGGGTTTCACAGGTTCAAAAAAATGATGGCTCGGTCTCCAAACTATTTTCTGTGATTTTATTTCACACCATGTTGAGCCGCATTATGTAATAAACTCCCATTATGTAATAGAAGTTCAAAATGTAATAAGAATGTCACGTCATCTTGTAATGAAGTCACATCATGTAATAAACTGACGCATTTTGTAATAAACTGCCTCAATGCATTATGTAGTAAATTTTTTCGCATTATGTAGTAAGTTATTACAATGTAAGAAATTTACGACAAAATGCACTTGACACATTTTTATTTTCAGGAAAATGTAATGTGCTAAATTATTCTTTAACCCTTTCATGCACGAATTATGAGAACCTTACTCAAAATTTTTTCCTGAGTGTTTTTATTCCTCTTTAGGCATGAAAAAAACAATGCGATTGAAAATTTTCTTCTGAAAAATAAATAAAAAATAAATTAATTAAAACAATTTTTTTTTTTTTTTTTTACATACATAAAAAAATAATAATGAAAAAAACTTTCTTATGAACCTATTTTTCTATTTTTCATGAAATTGCAAAAATGTCCACTCAGCTGGACACCACACGTTTAATTTTTGACACAGAAACATGTATTTACTGATAAACTGTGTGAAAACTATGGGAAGGGCTCGTGATTCTGGGGATTTATGCTCAGGAGAGAGTTACATAATGTTACCGATTCATGTCAGAAAAGATATGTAGTGTCTTAAAACTTTAATAAAGATATGTGTAAAAAAAAAACAAAAAAACAAAAAAAAACAACAACGAAAAGAGCAAAAAAGTCCATGAATATACAAGAGAACATCTGTCCACTGGAGTGACCACTATGCATGAAAGGGTTAAACTGTGTGGTTAAAGTTCTGATTACATTACCTGTAGCTCCTGTGACTAATTTCTTCTAAACTGCTCTGAAATTATATTAATTTGGATTGTTATTACATAATGAATCATGTTATTACATTTTTTAAAAATAAAAATGTGTCAAGTGCATTTTGTAATAAATTTCTGGAATTGCAATAACTCATGTAACACTTTACAATTCAGAGACAGTAATATTGTAAGGTAAGGAATTACTTTTAAATAACAGTAACAAGTAATCTGTAATGGATTACAGTGTGGAAGTAACTTGCACAACACTGCCTAGAACCACATCCACTGATCAGAGGGGATGCATCAGCACATCATTAGGAACCAGTCCACTCAGAACTTTGAGATTTATCTATAATGATCAATGGGAAATTTAACTGAAAGCCAGTGTAAGGTGGTTGGTAAAGGAGTATGTGTCCACCAGTGTTGGGAGTAACGAGTTACAAAAGTAATGCATTACAGTAACAGATTACTTTTTGCTGTAATGCTGCAGTAGCGCAGTGTTTTTCAATCTTGGGGTTGGGCCCCACGTGGGGTCGCCTGGAATTCAAATGGGGTTGCCTGAAATTTCTAGTGTCACAAGTTCGGGTTTCACAGGTTCAAAAAAATGATGGCTCGGTCTCCAAACTATTTTCTGTGATTTTATTTCACCGCATTATGTAATAAATTCCCATTATGTAATAAAAGTTCAAAATGTAATAAGAATGTCACGTCATCTTGTAATAACGCCGTATTATGTAATAAACTGACGCATTTTGTAATAAACTACCTCAACGCATTATGTAGTAAATTTTTTCGCATTATGTAGTAAGTTATTACAATTTGAGAAATTTATTACAAAATGCACTTGACACATTTTTATTTACAGGAGAATGTAATGTGCTAAATTAATCTTTAAACTGTGTGGTTAAAGTTCTGATTCCATTACCTGTAGCTCCTGGGACTAATTTCTTCTAAATTGCTCTGAAATTAGATTAATAGATTCATTCTCAAAAAAGAAGCGGTTCTCGATTCCCATCCCCAGGTATAGGAGTATGTGTCCAACTTTAAAGTTACATTGTCGTCTGAGTCTGACTCGGGTGCACATTATGTTGTTTCCTGCACCACTCAGCACCATTTGTTCTGCTTGCATCCTGGCTCCATTGAACTGCCTTCTTGATTTTCTGTAACCTGGCCTAGCCTGAGGCCTATAATAAGTACATTAACACTAATAATGGCTTATTGATCATAATGAATCAGCTGTCTTTACGCTTATGCCAGCATCGAGGCTGCTGAGCAAGAGAGTCTGTTGGAAAAATCTGCCCATAATTCCTTAGTGCCGCAGACACTGGAAGTACCAAGGGCATTAGTTTGTGTCGAAATGATGAATGACTGGTGAAGTGAAAGGACCGGGGGACCTGTGTGCCGGGGCTGAGAGCGGTAAGTATGGGCAAAGGCCACCGTGGTACCTAGACTATGATTAAAGTGAACCATGTGGAGTTAAGCAGATAGGTGTGACCACACAGGAAAGCCCCGCTAAGCAGAATTAGGTGGATGTGATTACCAGGTAAGACACGCTGACCTCTGAGGCTTTGACTACTGTCATATCAGACAAGGTCAGACTGAAGCCTGTCCACACTAATGTGGATATTTTGTTAAACATTTGTATTTTTTTTTTTTTTTTTTTAATTAAATTTTACTCAGTGTTTTCCACATGTAAATTACATTGAAGGTGATTAAAAGGAAATATCTGAATTATCTCCTATACTGAGGATTTTGAAAAACTGTATTAGTGTTAAAGCCTGTATGTAAAGATGGATGTGGAGGTACTAATAGAATAGAATAGAACAGAATAGAATAGAATAGAATAGAATGAATAGCCTAGCCTAGCCTAGCCTAGCCGAGAAGAGAATGAATAGAATAGAATAGAACAGAATGAATAGAATAGAGCAGAACAGAATAGAATAGATAGAAAAGAATGAATAGAATAATATAGAATAGAATAGAATAGAATAGAATAGAATAGAATAGAATAGCCTAGCCTAGCCGAGAAGAGAATAGAACAGAACAGAATGAAAAGAATAGAATAGAATAGAATAGAACAGAAAAGAATAGAATAGAGCAGAACAGAATAGAATAGAATAGAATAGAATAGAATAGAATAGAATAGAACACAATTCCTTTATTGTCAATAACCAATCACTTTGTTTTTAATTTGACCTTGTATATATCCTCTGTATGTTGTATAGCTTTATTTTATCTACAGAACAGAGTTGGCCTTTTGTATATTTTAGTATTTCTTTATAGTTTTGTATATCATTAGAACATATTTTCTGTATAATTCTATGTGATTTTATTTTCATATACAGTCCCTTTGCACTTTAGGTTTAAGTTTATTCGGTCATCTTCCATAATACAGAACATACAATGAGGTGGATTTAAAGTCAACCGACTGTGAATTCTGTTGAGACTGAACAGGCTTAGGCAGAGGCTAGATACTTATATACGCCTCGCCTACATTCAAATCAAAATCAGTTGTAGGGTACCAATCAATATGTAACCAATCAATACATCAAAAGCCATTCTTGCTTATATCCCTCGAAAATATCTTTACAAACCAATATTTTGAAAACAATTAAAGAATTACATATATATATATATATATATATATATATATATATATATTTAAATGTAAATTTATGTCATTCCATAATTTAACGCCAATAACAGAAATACATCTTTTTATACATTTAACGGCTTTTCTTAAGAATTTGCTGCTAAAAAAACAGAGCTGCTAAACTGATTTTCATTGTTTCTGTAACACTGACAGTGACCCATTCTATTCTATTCTATTCTATTCTATTCTATTCTATTCTATTCTATTCTATTACATAGTTGCACACCCAATTTTTATAACAAAAAACATAAGAAAGATGACAATTTTAACACAAATATGATTCATTAAATCCAGCTAAAAAGACAGAAATCCCCCTTTTGAATGTGTACCTTGAATTAAGCTTTTTATCGAATGTATAAAATATAAAACACTGATAAACAAGGACATTACACTTCAGTTCACACATGCCTTGTTATTTTGAATAAAGAGTATACGCCGGAAAAAAAAACCAAAAAAAACCACACACACAATAGCAGATAAATACACATTTCTTTACACTTATTTAGCACTATAAATTAACAAGTTTGCAGCTTAACTTGACATAAAAAATAAAAAAAATTCCCTGCATCTGTTATTGTTTTATTGTACAATAAAATCCCTGCAAATGCTCATGTTCTTCTGTGGGATTTGATGTATTGTAGACTTTATCAATACTAACTGGCCTGTCAGTGTTTTTAGTCCATTCTGTTCTGTTTTATAGAAAGAAGAGAGAAGCACTTTGGTGTTTGTTTGTTTTTTTTCAAAAGAGAAAGAAAACATCAGTTGAGAAAAATATAACTGTTTGTGTAGACTACACCATCAAACATCAGACGACTAGAAAACAAGAAAAAAAAGAGCCAGACAGAAAAAGAAAATATCACCACATAATACTGTAGAGTCAGGATTTATGGAGTATTCCAGGCAGGATAAACACTCTAAAACTACAGGAAAACCAAAACATGAATCTGCAATCAAACAATAATAATTTTAACATATGCATAATGATGCTATTTTCATTTACATGTATATATTTGTTACAACTGCTTTTTTTTCTCTCCTTCAAAACCCTAAAAAGCCACCAGCAACCAATTTAAAAATGATGATCTAAAACAGGGATGTCAAACTCATTCAGCAAAATTTGATCTCCACTGGGTCAGATCAGTGAAATAACAGCATAATAGCCTAGAAATAATGACAAAATTTTTTATATGAAAAAAAAAACAAAACATTAAATTATGAAATAATTTACATTTTACAAACTATCCGAACAAAAAAAGATGTGAATAACCTTAAAAAACTGAAATTTTTGAAGAAAAAAATGAAGAAATTACACAAAGAAAATTTTTAAAATTAATATTAAGCCTCAACTTATGATTTCTACATGTGCATTACAGATCAGATCTACCAAGACACAAAACAGACAAAATATTGTTAAAATTGCACTTATTTTTCTTTAGACATTTCAGGTTGTTCATATTTTTTCAGGTTATTAACGTTTTATTCTTAAAGGATATCAGAATTTAATGTTCTCTGCAATAAATCAAAAAGAAAAAATAGGAGTTGCCATTATTTATAAGCACGATGTCATATTATTTTTTTCACATTAAACCAAGAAGAAAATTTGGAGTCATTATTTCTACGTTATGAGGCTGTTATTTTTGAGTTCGGCGTCCTTAACCCTCCAGTATCCCGTCCAGCAAGGCCCTTACGCAAGTGTGCACAAGTGTGCCTTTTTGGCACAGTTGTGGAATAATGTAAAAAAAAATTTCATACAGTTTGTTTTTAATTCTTTTACACTTTTTTCTATTTCATCAACTTGAGCCGTAAATAAAAATACCAAACACTCAATAACTGTCATATTTTTTAACCCTTTAAATGCTTTGTTAGTAATGTAAACAAATCATTTTTTTGGATGCAAAAAACACAAAAAAATTGTTTAAATTTTTTTTCAATTTACTACATAAAAAGTGGATCACATATTATTTGATCTTTGCAGCCCGGCATATGTCAATGATTAACAGCAACATTGGTTAATTTGCATTATTATTTTTGGCGCTAGGTCAAATGTTCAAAAATACTAGCATCTGTCACCAAGTTTGCGTAAAATGCACACCTATAAATCAAACTATTCAATATTATACATCAATTTATTTTTCTGCTCTAATTTGATTTTATTTTTGTAAATCAAGGTCAGCCCTAATCATACATATCAAATGGAAGAAATAGTGCGTTTTAGGCACACTTGGGAGACAGATGCTAGTCTTGTGATTTTCTTTTGTTTACAATGTGCACATTTTAGTTGGTGGCCAGAATTTTAAAGATCATGCAAAAATGAACAACTTTTCAATTCTAACCTTATTTAAATTGTGAAAAATAATATGAAATTTTTTAACACAAAGTGCAAAGTGTGCCTAAAAAGCGCACCCGGATACTGGAGGGTTAACTGTTATTATGTTCTGCACTAGGGATGGGAATCGAGAACCGGTTCTCAAAAAGAACCGGATCCCAGTAGCTCAATTCCTTGGAGTCGTTTGCCTGCCTGCTTAATGATTCTGCTTATCCATTCTGCCTTCGTTGCGCATGCGCGATAACATCACAAGTACGCTGCATTGTTTTGGTCAGAATGTAGCCAACATGGTGTTGAGGCAGAAACGGTCTAAACAGACGACACCAGGTCCACTTACTTGGAACACTGTCAAAGCTTCCATGTCTTCAAAAGAGTGGAATCCCTACAATATCCTCAAATATTTGTCCACAGCATGTGAGTAATTTACAGGAATGACACGTATTTGAAACTCTACTAAGCAGAGTCTTATGAATGTAGCAGCAGAGTGAACACCGGGCTGGTTCCGGTGTGGGCAACAAATGTCGTAACTCCTCAAATACAAGTTTCCGAAGGTAAGAAGGGAAAGGAAATGAGGTGCACAACAACAGGAGACAAGCCGAGCCGAGTCGAACCGGTTCCACGAAGTAGAAATGCGGCAATAGAGGAATTAGTAAAACATCTTTAGTTTCACTTTAACTGTTCTATTCTATTCTGTTACATAGTTGCACATCCAATTCTTTATAACAACAAATAACATCAGAAAGATGACAATTTTAACATAAAAATAATTCATTAAATCCACCTAAAAAGACAGAAATCCCCTTTTTGAATGTGTACTTTGAATTAAGTTTTTTCGAACCGGGCCCGGCATCATCTGTTATTATTATTCGTAGGTACTGTATATGTTATATTTTCTGTGCAGAGATGGAAATATAAAAGACAGTTAATGCAAACATACCCGTTTGTACTCTTTTATTCCCTCACCCAATGAGAATCAATAAGAGAATCGATAAGGAATCGGATCGATAAGCAATATCGATAATGGAATCGGAATCGTTAAATTCTTAACGATTCCCATCCCTATTCTGCACTTTGCAAATTCATCCCGTGGGCCGGATTGGAACCTTTGGCAGGCTGGTGTTGGCCCCCAGGCCGCATGTTTGACACCTGTGATCTAAAATTTTTAACCCCTTAATGCCGCCAGTCATAAATTTGCAACATACCATCACAGAAACAGCCAAGATAGCGTTTATATTCCCCCAATAATGGTTCTGTTATTTATAATGTAATTTGACTTCTTTTCACTAAAACAAAGATAAAAATTTGGAGTTGTCATTATTTATAGCTTATTGCGCTATTATTTTACTGGTCCAGTCTCCTTGAGATAATATTGGTCTGTATGTGAAACCTGAACTAAAATGAGTTTAACACCATGTTCCACATTAAAAGTTTGAGCTCTGTTTGTTTGGATAATAATAGTTAAAAAAGTTGGTGTTACAGTCAGGACACTGAAGATAATGTGGCATCTCCATGCTTGAGCTGGCAAAATGTGTGATTTTTTTAGCTTTATTGCCTGTTGTCGCAAATATGCAACATACTCAAAACTATTTTATGTTCTATAGTCAAATTCACAATCTCCATTTAATTTAGCATTTAACAAAGCAAAAGCATTATAATTTTTTATATACTTAGATATAAATTCAAATGTTAAGGGGGTAATAACTTTAGAATCATTATTCCTACAAATAAATATAAATAATTGAGGTTAACTGCAGTTTTAGCAACATCAGATATGACCCATTTAGACATTCACAGGTTCTGTAGTGACCATGGAAATACTGTTATTTTCTAAGCCACTGCTTCACCAATAGAACCCATGTAGTTTGTCAAACAAGGGCGATTACAGATGCTTGCCTTTCAATGCAGTTAATGATATATTTTATTGAAAAAAGCCACTTTTGCTTCAGTTTTTTCTCATTTCTGATTTAAAGCTATACCGTATGATGTGGCATTTTTACACTTTTCTTTTGTCATCTTAAAATGCTCCTAATAAGTGTGTGTCAAACTAAAATGTAAAAGAAATCCACCAGGTATTGAAACTCAAAAATGTTTAATTCTCATATATTTCTGATAAAAGTCTGACCAATCATTTTAGTCGGTCCGAATAAAATAATTGGCCAAACCTGACTGAGCCTCCTGTCAATCATCCATTACGTCTGTCCAGCATCCGATCCATTATCTCCGTCTCACATCCGATGTGTTCCTCTGAATCTGACGCTTCACTGGCGCTGCTTCTCCTGTCACTGACCACAGTCTACTGTCTAGGATGTGTTTGGATAGAACTGACATGCACATGTGGAAGGAAATAACGGATTTATGAACAGAAACAACAATTGAGGGGAAGAAAAGGGAGTCTGATGAATGAAGGATGGAGATAAAAGTCCGGAAGTCAGCTGTACTGGACTGAACAGGTCTGCATAAAGCTCAGCTTTTATGACGGTGGGACTCATACAGGTGCATGTACATGGTGTCACACACTGTAAGATGATGTAGGATGATAACTGTATGGACTATGAAACTTCAAATGTCCACGGAAAATTCGCGGAGGCCGTGCGTTCACAGTGCGCGCGCCCATCCCCTGGGCACTGCAGTGAAGACCCTGACCCAGTACTGCACAGACCAGGTCTACTGATGGAACAGGAGCCGCGGGCCCGCGGCAGGTGGATGATGCATCTGATTACTGAGGGAGGGGTCCACGGACACGCCAAAACGGACCGGACCTCCGCCTCTGCTGCCTCCTCCGTTTCCATCACGCATCAGATGAGAGGAGGAGGAGCCTCAGAGCTCAGGCAGAGGGAAGAGGGCGGGGCTTTGGAGGGAGGCGGGTTGTTCATGTTCAAACATTTACTAAATGCTGTGAGAAATGCCACATCGGTAGGTATAGCTTTAATCACCCTTGAATTTACTTTGAGGTTTTATGAACATCTATGCAGCGAGTAAAATCAACATAGGAAAATATCTGAAAAATACAGAGGATAAGATAATAAATAGTGGTGAATAACTTAAGAAAGGTTAGGAAAGGTAGAGATAAAATTATGTGTAAGTTGAGTTTGTAAGGGTTAAAGAACATCCGAATAAAAAGATTTTTAAAAAAAAGATGCTACATTTGACAAAAAGGAATCTGTAATATGTCACTACGGACAAAAACATTATATATGTCAGTATGGGAACACATATACCATACAATGGACTGGACATTAGAGCAGGCAGCCTGTTGAAGCATAACCAGCCTCACATCCAGACTATTAATAACTTATTCCTTTAGGGTTTGGGATGAGTAAAACTGCATGAACACTGGTGGTAACGCTGACATAATAGTGGTTCTTTTATTTTTCTCACGTCTCAAAGGTCCAATTAGAGAAAAGATGACACATCTTATAATGTCTTATCCAACAGCCATGCAAAAAAAAAAAAAAAATTACGGCAATCTAGTAAAAATTGAATCCACAGTGTTTTTTGTCAATGTGGAACTTCAATGTGATTGGCTGATTTTTGGAAAATCTGACTGATCAGACTGTGAAGGAAATGGTTTTTCATCTCTAGCATTTACTCTCCTATTTATTGTACGGTGTCCTTGAGTGCCAAGAAAGGCACTTATAAATAAAGTGTATTATTATTATTATTATTATTATTATTATTATTATTATTATCATCATCAACATCAAGCTACACTTTCACTACATTATGAAAGTGCTTTTTCCAAAGGGTTGTTCAAAGGTATGAACTGCAAACTCATTAAATATAAACTAGGTTCTGTCAAAATTAACATGTTAACGCAGATTAATCCGTCATCATGATTAATCTGATTAAAAATTTTAACGCAATTAACCTATGTGCAGTGCAGAATGACTCTGAACGTCCATGCTAACATATTTGGGTCAGTTTGTCCAAGTAGAGTTAGCATCGCGCATGAACAAATGTGTCCAGTAGTGACAGGCAGCAGAACCAACCCATAAAGATGGAAGACCTGTCCTTTTTGTCCGTCGGTCCTCTGGATGGAAATATGAGGACAAAAAAAACAAAAAAAAACAAGATGGAACAGTCAACCCACATAAAGTATTTTACACACTCTGCAGGAAGGAGTTTTCTTTTCACCGAAACACTTTCAGTTTAAAATACCACATTAACACGAAGCTTATGTTAGTCAGGGATTCTGCTAGCATTTTGGCTAACGCATCGCCTATCTTGCGACAAACACGTTAAGTGCATATATATTCCCTTCTTTCTTGAATCTGTTTGTTCATGCAAAATGAAACGCAATTAATATAGACTAAAAATGAATGATATTTAATTGTGATTAATCGAAATTAATCTACAGCAACCCTGTGATTAATCTGATAAAAAAAGTTATTGTTTGACAGCACTAATAACAACATAAGTGCTGGCTATGCTCCGGTGAAGAATGAACCTGGCAAATTAACCCTGTAAAGCCTGAACCATTAAATCATTGACAGAAAATTTCAGTTCTTTGAAACTGTTTTCAAAGAACTGAACTTACATGAAATAATGAAAATATTAACATTTACAAACTATCCTTTAACAATAAAATGTGAAAAACATGAAATTTATGAAAGTGAAATTTTAACATTATTCTTCCTGTTATTAAATATTTTTGTGCCTTTTGTAGATCCAATCCATAATATGCATGTATAAATGTTAAGTTGAGGTGTAATATTGTTAAAATTGCACTTATTTTTCTCAAGAAATTTCAGTTTTTTTCAGGCTGTTCACATCATTTTTGTTCGGATAGTTTGCAAATGTACATATTCTTATAATTTAATTTTGATTGCATGAAAACAAAGATAAAAATTTGGAGTCGTCATTATTTACAGGTTATTATGCTATTGTTTTACTGGTCCGACCCACTGGAGATCAATTTGGGCTGAATGTGGCCCCTGAACCAAGGTTCTAATAGTTTTGGATTTTTCATTATAGTTTAGTTTTATTTAGTTTTGACTTTTTTTTCTGTAATTCAGTTAGTTTTAATTAGTTTTTAGAGCAGGTTTGCTAGTTTTTATTAGTTTGAATTTTTTTTTCTAAAGGCTTAGTTTTAGTTTAGTTTTAGTATTAATTTTAGTTTTGTCGTATCTTTTCTCTTCTTCGCCGTCATATTCAAATAAATCCCAGACAGGACTCTGCTACTTTCTCCCAACTTTAGTCTGCATGTTTCCAGGTAGAGTGAGGACGAGAAGACGACTCTAAACGACATGTGACAAGAAGTGACGGACCGTGAAGTGTCGTATGGTGCCAGCAGCTAAAACTGCTAAAGTGAAATAAATTGCTTTTGTATCAATCCGACGTTGACAAAGACGAAAACGAAGGGAATTTTATCCATAATTTTTATTCGTTTTAGTTAGTTTCGTAAACACGCAATACAGTTTCAGTTAGTTATCATTTTTTTCCTTTAATTATAGTTTTTATTTATTTCAGTTAACAAAAATGTTTTTACAATTCTAGTTTTCGTCATTTCGTTAGTTTTCGTTAACGATAATAACCTTACCCTGAACTAAAATGAGTTTGACACCCCTGATGTAGAGGGCTTCAAAACTCATGTATCAAATATGACACGTTTGGCGTTATAGGGTTAAAGTACACAGAAACGTTTACAGCCAAGTTTGAAAATCAGGAAACTAAAAATGTAAAAGCACATTTTGGAGCCCATTTTCAGCAATTCATCCTTTTCTGACAGCGTGCTCTTTCCCTATGAATTGCACTTGCTCTCAATACAAAACGCAATGAATGAAACTGACAAGAATACATTTTGCTTGACCAGAGTGGAAAATGAAAAGCAAGAAAAGCAGCATGAAATGTTGACATCGGGGAGTATCACACACACAAATGCAACACCAGCATTCCCCCTTTTCAGTCAAACAGGAAAGGAAAATAATGGCACGATTAGATGAATTTTACACACACACACACACTTGAATTTTTCCATGACGTGCACCATTTCCACCGGCGTCCATGTGTGCAGAGTGTAGAGGTGTGATGGGGTTGACAGAGGCAGAGGTGAACGGATGACCTCAAAACAAAGAACAGTCACCATCACACCAAACAAAAGGATACGCTGTGTATTTTTGGTGCAATAAATATCTCCTTTGGAAATTAATGTTAGCATTTGTCTAAACATTTTTGTAGCCTCTTAAACCCTGTTGTCCCCTGTTGCCTCTGTGTCGCCATGGTAACTATTGTAGAGATATAAACTAAACCTGCAAAATGTCAACTCAAAGCTCAACAAAACCCATTTTTGGAAAATAGGACCGAGGCGCCTGTAGTCCAATAACATATTTAAAGACATTAATTGACTTTCATTTGACCTTTCAAAGTCACTCAAGGTCAAAGGTCACCAAATGAAAGCCCATATATGACTTCCTATCTATTGCAAATAGAGCTGAAATGATTAATCGATTAGGTGCTTGAAGGGAATGCAAAAATTCACGATTCGATTAATCCCCATTGGTTTATAATGGGACACATTTTAAAGTGCTATAACTTCAAAACAGTTGAATATATTGATATAAATACTATTTGCAATTAGAGCTGAAATGAAAAAAAAAAAATCATTCAACCACAGTTCTCCTGAATCAAAGCTTTGTTTCCTTCATTTCTCTGCTGTTAAACATTGGTTCCACTGTTGTGTTTCACATGGACGCTTATTGCGACGCACAAAGAAGCTTCAATTCAGGAAAATTACAATAGAATATTTCCCTTCGATCAATTCGAGTCGATTAATCGATTAGGTGGTTGAAGCGAATGCAAAAATTCACGATTCGATTAATCCCCATTGGTTTATAATGGGACACATTTTAAAGTGCTATAACTTCAAAACAGTTGAATATATTGATATAAATACTATTTGCAATTAGAGCTGAAATGATTAATCAACTCAAAGTGATTAAAAAAAAAAAAAAAATCATTCAACCACAGTTCTCCTGAATCAAAGCTTTGTTTTCTTCATTTCTCTGCTGTTAAACATTGGTTCCACTGTTGTGTTTCACATGGGCGCTTATTGCGACGCACAAAGAAGCTTCAATTCAGGAAAACTGCAATAGAATATTTCCCTTCGATCAATTCGAGTCGATTAATCGATTAGGTGCTTGAAACGAATGCAAAAATTCATGATTCGATTAATGGACTCGAATTGATCGAAGGGAAATACTCTATTGCAGTTTTCCTGAATTGAAGCTTCTTTGTGCGTCGCAATAGGCGTCCGTGTGAAACACAACAGTGGAACCAATGTTTAACAGCAGAGAAATGAAGGAAACAAAGCTTTGATTCAGGAGAACTGTGGTTGAATGATTGTTTTTTGGATCACTTTGAGCTGATTAATCGTTTCAGCTCTAATTGCAAATAGTAATTATATCAATACATTCAACTGTTTTGAAGTCATAACACTTTGAAATGTGTCCCATTATAAACCAATGGGGATTTATAAAATTTCACAATCATAAAAAAAAAAATAAATAAATAAAAAATCAATATTTCCCAATTCTTTGAAGATACTTGGTAGATCTTACTCCAAAGATGATCCACAACACATATCAAGTCATTCAGACTGACAGCTTTGGAGATAAAGTTTCTTTCAAGCTTTCAAATGAACAAATATCTGAAACAAACTAACCTTCTGAGACCAGTGAGTTTCATGAATAATTTAATAAAACAACAGAACAATACAACAAAGTGGATCCAACAGTATAAGTATTGTTTCTCTAAAACTAAAACTCATGTAACCAGACAAAGATGAGCAAAAATAAATACATTACGAAGGGATGATTCCGCATTTTGTCGTATTTTTGCTGTTTTCTTATCAGAACTTGGTTTAATACGACCAAAGTTTCTGCTATCGGCCAATCTATTGTTTTGTGTTACATTGAAATGATTCCGACTGGAAACAAAAGAATGGATTAAACAAGTTTTAATACCATAAGTGTGCAGCCCTTCACACTTTAACCCATAAACACCCAAACTGCCACCGGTGAAAACCATCCACTTATCTAAAATGTTTAATACCTGTTGATCCACTAACCCTATCAATACATGTAAATAGCTGGTGTAAAATCATATGTTTTTTGTTTAATTCAAGTAAAAAATTTCTGTCAGTGGAACAAGTGAAAATTATCTTGGTGAGATTTCTTGAAATAAAATTTTCCAGATCTATTGTCTAAAAAATAAGTTCTTATATCTCACTGAAAAGTTACTCTTTAGGTGATTATGTCTTATTTTAAGTGTGACGAGATATTTTGACTAGAAATGAGAAAAATGCACTTGGTAAAATATGGATTTTTGCAGTGTAAGGGTAAGGGGTGGATTGGGATTGGGCCTTACACGCATTATAAGCTTTCAGCGTGTATATTTATGCTGCGCAAAATAAACGGAAACAGGCTCATTGCAGCCACTGATACTGTTAAAATGTTCATCTTTGTTACCAAAATTTGTTGTTCTACAAAAAAAAATTTACCTTATTGTCATCGTTGTAAGATAATTACACATGTCCTATTTTTAATTGGAAAAAATAATGTCTCAGGGAGCAGTTTTGTTGAGGTCATTTCTATTGTTCAATCAAAAATCAAAGTTATTTTTAATTTGCACAACAAATTATTCAAGGAAAAGCAAAAAGTATTCTAACAATATTGATGTTTCTTTCAATAAAAGTTATAATTGCACCACAGGTACAATGTTGTTGGGGTTGAGGGGGGCTTGGAGATTTTTCGTGCTCCAAAGGGGGGCCCGACAGAAAACGATTGAGAACCACTGATTTACACTCAAATATGTTACTGCAGATCAGGTTTATCAAGAACAGTAATGGTATGAATTGCAGTGTATGGGATGTCCACTGTGTTGGTCAATATGCAAATAAAACAACAAAACCCATGAATATACAAGAGAACAGCTGGAGAACAACTGTCCACTGGAGTGACCACTGTGCATGAAAGGGTTAAATACGGTACCTCTCAAGAATCAATTCTTCATCCCTTATGCAAAGAAAATATATTTCTCTATATATTGACTGTGAACTTCTTACTGACTGAAAAATATATTACTGTATAATATATATTTATATTTAAAATGTACAGAATAATATATTGTGTCAATATATTTTGTATTATATTACAATATATTGAAAAATACATAAGGAATTGCCACTTTCCATATATTGAAACATATATGACAATACATTTACTTATATATGTAAATATATGTCATTATATATTTAGTAATACACTTCATTATGCATGTATGCATATAAACATACATATATTGTCTAGTGTATTACTAAATATATGTCATTATATATTTAGTAATACACTTCATAATGCATGTATGTGTCGAGGCCCAAAACGGAATGTGGCCCGATTCAGAATCGGGCCGGCCCAGAATGGAATTCTATTCTAGGCCGGCCTAGAATGGAATCCTGCTGCTATAATGTTATTTTTATACCATGTTTAATGCAAATGATCTAAATTATTACAAAAATCAATACATGGAATTTGCAAATATGTGAAAAAAAAAATGAAACAAACAACATTTTAATTGTAAACTATAATACACTTTATTTACAAATAGAACCTAGTGGTACTCCCCACCAATATATGGTACAGTGAAATCGACTGAAACTGACAATAGTTACTCAAGGTATTTAAGACTGAAAATGTAAAATTATGACAAATGATGGAATTATGGATCATTTGCATTAAACATGGTATAAAAATAACATTATAGCAGCAGGATTCCATTCTAGGCCGGCCTAGAATAGAATTCCATTCTGGGCCGGCCCGATTCTGAATTGGGCCAGATTCCGTTTTGGGCCTCGACATATATATATGTACATCTTTTTCATCCTATGTTGCCAAAATGACTAAGAAGGCATCTTTTTTCAGCTAACACTTTTTTCATGTATATCACGATGCATATTTTCATGAAATATGTTATTATGCATACCACGTAATGTAAGTGTTGATAAATATCTGCTTTATGTAAACTTGTGTCAATGGAAAGAAATTGAGTTTCAATAAAACTATATGTAAAAATATAGGGAAGTTTTTGTCTTCATTGTAATATATGTTTTATATGTATCAATATATGATTAAAGCATACAGGGGTTGGATGAAATAATGGAAACACCTTAAAACATCAACAAAATATAATTTAATACGGTGTAGGTCCGCCTTTTGCGGCAATTACAGCCTCAATTCTCCGAGGTATTGATTCATACAACTTGTGAATTGTTTCCAAAGGAATTTTAAGCCATTCTTCAGTTAGAATACCCTCCAACTCTTTTAGAGACGATGGCGGTGGAAATCGACGTCTTACTTGAATCTGTAAAACTGACCATAAATGCTCAATAATGTTGAGGTCTGGGGACTGTGCCGGCCATACGAGATGCTCAACTTCATTAGAATGTTCCTCATGCCATTCTTTAACAATTCTAGCTGTATGGATTGGGGCATTATCATCTTGAGGTGAAGGTGTTTCCATTATTTTGTCCAACCCCTGTATATTGCAGTATATTGGAAAATATATGCACTACTTTCTCATATATGGAAATTTATTTTTTTAATATAATGCATTATATTTTTCAATATATTGCCATATATTTTTGTTTCATAAGGGATATCTTTTTTCAACTGAATTATGTTTTTTTACACTGAATAATGTCGTGCACACGTTACAGCTACAGAATATCTGATTTTCCCCCTGCTGTTTCCTACCAGTGTTAAAATCCAACCACTCATTTTCTGTTGTGGTTTGGCTAATGGCTGACTCCTGGCTGCAGCTGACTTGACTGGTCGCCCAGTGTCTGCTTTAGTCAGCATTACCTCCAGAGCATGTCTCCCAGTCACGCACCAACAACCCCCGACTGGAACGACAGCAAATCAACAGGCGCTGCTTGTTGTCTTGTCTCCCTCTGCAAAACATGGAAGTACACAAAACCCTGATTGCACAAGAGGGAGAAAATAGTTGCAGGGTAAATTAAAAGAGTTGGCAGTCAGTTTGTGCCAAATCGGTGGTAGAATGTTTTTGCTTGCCTGGACACATTCCTGAGGCGTCCCACCCTATTATTATTAGAAGAGTGTGTGCATGTGTTCGTATGTGAGTGTGTGGTGCACAAAGCATGCCCAGTATGTAGAGGAACGGCGGTCTCTTACCCTATGATAGCCCACTCCACTTAAGCTCTGTCCTTCAGCTGCCATACTTGACTTAGTATATTAGGAAGTAGATCATTAGACATGTGGCGAGGATTCGGAGAAGAGCAGCAAATCCGCTAAATTGTAAAATGATTAGAACTCGGCTGTCCAAATTCAACAGTTTTCCAGACGAACAAGGATAAATTGCTACCAGAACGAAACTTTTCACGATGATGGATGTAATTTACTGGATGTTGCTTGAAGGGGTTTTACGGTTCTCAGCGCTGGGCCTCAAAGTGCTGATTCAGAACTGTTATAGGACACGATGAGGGGACTTGAGGATACAGATATTTAAAATGACCAATTTAACCCTTTCATGTCTACTGGTCACTACAGTGGACAGCTATTCTACAGCTGTTCTCTTGTATATTCATGGATTTTGTTGTTCTTTTTTTTTTTTTTAACACATATCTTTATTAAAGTTTTCAGACACTACATATCTTTTCTGACATGAATTGGTAACATTATGTAGATCTCTCCTGAGCATAAACCCCCAGAATCACAAGACCTCCCCATAGTTTTCACACAGTTTATCTGTAAATACATGTTTCTGTGTCAAAAATTAAACATGGTGTCCAGCTGAGTGGACATTTTTGCAACTTCATGAAAAATAGGTTCACGAGAATTTTTTTTTTCATTATTATTTTTTTATGTATTTTTATTTTATTTTATTTATTTGTATTTTTCAGAAGAAAATTTTCAATGGCATTGTTTTTTTCATGCCTAAAGAGGAATAAAAACACTCAGGAAAAAATGTTTGATTAAGTTTCTCATAATTCGTGCATGAAAGGGTTAAAAGAAAATAACCTTTTTACTTTTACTGTATTTCAACGTTTTAAAATAAAAATGTACTGATAATTAGGGATGGGAATTGATAAGAATTTAATGATTCTGATTCTATTATCGATTTTGCTCATTGATCCGGTTCCTTATCGATTCTCTTATCAATTCTCATTGGGTGAGGGAATAAAAGAGTACAAACAGGTGTGTTTGCATTAACTGTCTTTTATATTTCCATCTCTGCACAGAAAATATAACATATACAGTATGTACAAATAATAATAACAAATAATAATAACAGATGACACCAGGCCCAGCGTGCAGTGAAAGTGAAAGTTATGACATTTTACTAATTCCTCTATTGCCGCATTTCTACTACGTGGAACCGGTTCCACTCGGCTCGTCTCCTGTTGTTGTGCACCTCATTTTCTTTCCCTTACCTTCAGAAACTTGTATTTTAGGGGGTACGACGTTTGTTGCCCACACCGCAACTCTGCCACGACATTCACAAGCGTCGCTAAGTAGAGGATCAAATACGTGACATTCCTGTAAATGAATCACATGCTGTGGACAAATGTTTGAGCAGATTGGAGGGATTCCACCCTTTTGAAGACATGGAAGCTTTGACAGTGTTCCAGTGGACCTGGTGTCGTCTGTTTAGACCGTTTCTGCCTCAACTCCATGTTGGCTACATTCTGACCAAAACAATGCAGCGTATGAGTGAAGTCATCGCACATGCACAACGAAGGCGGAATCGATAAGCAGAATCGTTAAGCAGGCAGGCAAACGATTCCAAGGAATCGAGCTACTGGGATCCGGTTCTCAAAAAGAACCGGTTCTTGATTCCCATCCCTACTGATAATGACTCAATAGTCTCCAAATAAACCATAAATAAACCATTTTTAAGATCCTGGGTCCAGACCCAGAACCATTTGAAAGGGACCTTTATGGGGTTTTCAGGTTTTTCTACAAATTAGTTCCTCCCAGTTTGCCCCTGGGTGTACATGGTTGTCTGATTAAAGGAAATGGATGCATGAATAAACCATTCATCAACGCTAAAGGTCAACCAACAATATTTCAAGTAAAAGTTAATTAGATTAGATTGAACTTTATTGATCCTTTGGGCAGAGCCCTCAGGAAATTAAGGTTCCAAAAGCACCAAATGTACACACAAGAAATAATAATAACAATAATAATATTAAGGTTATTATGTTACAATATAACGTTATAGTATGCACAATGTGTTTATGTATGTATACACACTACAAACAAAAAGTTAAGGATATTTTTAATTTTTAGGCTATTTCTTTCAGTTGAGTTTCTTGCACACATGCATACTTTTTTGTGTGTGAATTGAAACACATTTTTTAAATTACTAGACATAGTTTTATTTACAAATGGCAAAAATGACCAAAAAAAAAAAAAAAAAAAAAAGACAATAAATAAATAAATAAATATCCTTAACTTTTTGTTTGTAGTACACTACCAGGCAAAAGTTTGGACTCACCTTCTTATTTAAATGACATGAGATGGACCACAGATGGACAACAAGTGCTCAGCATCATTTGGAACTCCTTCCAAACTTTTGGAAAACATTTCAGGTGATTACCTCATGAAGCTCATCGACAGAATGCCAAGAAAGCACAAAGCAGTAATAAAAGCAAAATGTGGCTATTTTGAAGAATCTAAAATATAAAACATGCTTTGAGTTTTGTCACATCTTTTTAAACTACATAATTCCATATGTGTTCATTCATAGTTTTGATGCCTTCAGTGAGAATCTACAATGGAAATAGTCATGAAAATAAAGAAAAACCAGGTGAGTCCAAACTTTTGCCTGGTAGTGTACAAGCAATAAAAGTATGCAAGTAATAATAACGAGTAATAATAAAAATAAGCAGCAATTCCAACCTTAGTATGTTCGTCTCCCTACTCTTACCATAAAACATCTGAGCAGCACTTGTTAAAAAGCAAACACATGCAATAAAACAACTGTTACAAGGTCATAAACAGACAAAAATCACTCATATTTACTATTTATAGCTTCAAAATAATAATACCTCTGCCTCTTGAAAGTACAGAGGTTTTTTTTTAAATTTTTTTTTTATTGTGTTTGTATTTATCTGTTTTTGCTTTTTAATGTGGACCATGAGTCTGAAATAAAGCCTATCTATCTATCTATCTATCTATCTATCTATCTATCTATCTATCTATCTATCTATCTATCTATCTATAAGCAGTGGTGAGGGAAGTAAATTACCAACAGCAAGAAAACAAACATTGCACACTGGAATAAACAATAAACCACATTCTACCACAGAACTGCACATTTACTCGACACACTTTAAATTCAATAACCGTTGCTAAAAATCTGGTCAAATTAGAATATTAAAGAGAGAAGAGCAGCGACATGACATGGAGTTTTCCTTTGAGTAAGAGTATGACAGAGCATGTGCACAGCTGAGACAGGACTCATGTTTACCACATGAAACCGTGTCTGTGCAAGAAGGGTTACGTTCACAAATCAATTTCACCCCTCTGGAATGCGCATTCCTCTAATTCGAGGCAATATCGACTGGGTTCCAGGTATCTGAATCTATTTTAATAAAAGCAACTGACCTTGGATTCAAATGAGCCACGATATTTAGGAGAGAAAATTAGAATGTGGGAACGCGTGGGCAAAAGCGTGAAACACAAACACAGCGTTAAACACAAAAAAAAAACAAAAACAAAAAAAAAATCCCATCTCACACCTTTTACATTGCAGCCCCAGCAGAGACAAAGACCACACAGCTTCGCTTTATCATCAGTCCTTTACTTCCACTGTGTATTTACCACTCAGAGACAAATGGTCTCCTGGCACTGGAGCACTTTAATGAGCCTTGGGGGGTCTGCAGGAAGCACATTCATCAGCACTGCTTTATTTCAGCCCATCACCGACGTCTAACAAACACACACACACACACAAAAAACCAGAGTGGCATATAAAACACTTTTGACTTCCTAATGGAATATTTCATTGTAAAGCAGGACCAACTGTGCGGCTTCAAGCAGCGAATCTAAAAAGGTACGCGACAAGCTAAAATCATCCCAGTGTGTATACAGACGAGGCTAAATGGACAATAACAGCAAGAGTGTGTCACCATGTGGGGAAAAGTCAAAAACTGAGATTAGGATATTTATGGAAAGGATGAGAAGATACTGGCTGAGGGATCTGAGTAAAAAAAAAAAAAAAAAACTGAATGCACTGTGGGTTCTGAGAAAAAAAAAAAAAAAAAAGAATGCATTGTGGGTTCTGAGTAAAAAAAAAAACAAACTGAATGCACTGTGGGTTCTGAGTAAAAAAAAATTTTTTTAAAAATGAATGCATTGTGGGTTCTGAGTAAAAAAAAAAACTGAATGCACTGTGGGTTCTGAGTAAAAAAAAAAAAAAAAAAGAATGCATTGTGGGTTCTGAGTAAAAAAAAAAACAAAACTGAATGCACTGAGGGTTCTGAGTAAAAAAAAAAAAAATTTTAAAAATGAATGCATTGTGGGGTTCTGAGTAAAAAAAAAACTGAATGCACTGTGGGTTCTGAGTAAAAAAAAAAACTGAATGCACTGTGGGTTCTGAGTAAAAAAAAAAAAACAAAACTGAATGCACTGTGGGTTCTGAGTAAAAAAAAAAAAAGAAAAAGAAAAATGAATGCATTGTGGGTTCTGAGTAAAAAAACAAAACAAAACTGAATGCACTGAGGGTTCTGAGTAAAAAAAGAAAAAAAAAAAAAAAATGCATTGTGGGTTCTGAGTAAAAAAAAAAAAAAAAAAAAAATGAATGAATGCATTGTGGGTTCTGAGTAAAAAAAAACAAAACAAAACTGAATGCACTGTGGGTTCTGAGTAAAAAAAAAAAAAAAAAAATGAATGAATGCATTGTGGGTTCTGAGTAAAAAAAAACAAAACAAAACTGAATGCACTGTGGGTTCTGAGTAAAAAAAAAAAAAAAAAAAAATGAATGCATTGTGGGTTCTGAGTAAAAAAAAAAAACTGAATGCACTGTGGGTTCTGAGTAAAAAAAAAAAAAACTGAATGCACTGTGGGTTCTGAGTAAAAAAAAAAAAAAAAAAAAGAATGCATTGTGGGTTCTGAGTAAAAAAAACAAACTGAATGCACTGTGGGTAAAAAAAAAAAAAAAAAAAAAAAAAAAAAAGAATGCATTGTGGGTTCTGAGAAAAAAAAAAAAACTGAATGCACTGTGGGTAAAAAAAAAAAAAAAAAAAAAAAAGAATGCACTGTGGGTTCTGAGTAAAAAAAAAAATTAAAAAAAAATGAATGCATTGTGGGTTCTGAGTAAAAAAAAAAAACTGAATGCACTGTGGGTTCTGAGTAAAAAAAAAAAAAAAAAAGAATGCATTGTGGGTTCTGAGTAAAAAAAAACAAACTGAATGCACTGTGGGTAAAAAAAAAAAAAAAAAAAAAAAAAAAAGAATGCACTGTGGGTTCTGAGTAAAAAAAAAAATTAAAAAAAATGAATGCATTGTGGGTTCTGAGTAAAAAAAAAAAAGAATGCACTGTGGGTTCTGAGTAAAAAAAAAAAAAAAAAAAAAAAAGAATGCATTGTGGGTTCTGAGTAAAAAAAAAACTGAATGCACTGTGGGTTCTGAGTAAAAAAAAAACTGAATGCACTGTGGGTTCTGAGTAAAAAAAAAAAACAAAACTGAATGCACTGTGGGTTCTGAGTAAAAAAAAAAAAAGAAAAAGAAAAATGAATGCATTGTGGGTTCTGAGTAAAAAAACAAAACAAAACTGAATGCACTGAGGGTTCTGAGTAAAAAAAGAAAAAAAAAAAAAAAATGCATTGTGGGTTCTGAGTAAAAAAAAAAAAAAAAAAAAAAAATGAATGAATGCATTGTGGGTTCTGAGTAAAAAAAAACAAAACAAAACTGAATGCACTGTGGGTTCTGAGTAAAAAAAAAAAAAAAAAATGAATGAATGCATTGTGGGTTCTGAGTAAAAAAAAACAAAACAAAACTGAATGCACTGTGGGTTCTGAGTAAAAAAAAAAAAAAAAAAAAAATGAATGCATTGTGGGTTCTGAGTAAAAAAAAAAAAAACTGAATGCACTGTGGGTTCTGAGTAAAAAAAAAAAAACTGAATGCACTGTGGGTTCTGAGTAAAAAAAAAAAAAAAAAAAGAATGCATTGTGGGTTCTGAGTAAAAAAAACAAACTGAATGCACTGTGGGTAAAAAAAAAAAAAAAAAAAAAAAAAAAAAGAATGCATTGTGGGTTCTGAGTAAAAAAAACAAACTGAATGCACTGTGGGTAAAAAAAAAAAAAAAAAAAAAGAATGCACTGTGGGTTCTGAGTAAAAAAAAAAATTAAAAAAAATGAATGCATTGTGGGTTCTGAGTAAAAAAAAAACTGAATGCACTGTGGGTTCTGAGTAAAAAAAAAAAAAAAAAAGAATGCATTGTGGGTTCTGAGTAAAAAAAACAAACTGAATGCACTGTGGGTAAAAAAAAAAAAAAAAAAAAAAAAAAAGAATGCACTGTGGGTTCTGAGTAAAAAAAAAAAATTAAAAAAAATGAATGCATTGTGGGTTCTGAGTAAAAAAAAAAAAGAATGCACTGTGGGTTCTGAGTAAAAAAAAAAAAAAAAAAAAAAAGAATGCATTGTGGGTTCTGAGTAAAAAAAACAAACTGAATGCACTGTGGGTAAAAAAAAAAAAAAAAAAAAAAAAAAAAGAATGCACTGTGGGTTCTGAGTAAAAAAAAAAATTAAAAAAAAAGAATGCATTGTGGGTTCTGAGTAAAAAAAAAAAAGAATGCACTGCGGGTTCTGAGTAAAAAAAAAAAGAAAAACTGAATGCATTGTGTCTAAGGTCCTCCCCCTCCCCCTCCCCCTCCCCCTCCCCCTACCCCATTGGCCCTTCCCCCTCCCCCTCCCCCTCCCCCTCCCCCTCCCCCTTCCCCCTTCCCCCTATCCCTTGGCCCTCTCCCTTTCCCCTACCCATGGTCCACCCCTGCTCTAAACCACAGGTGTCAAACATGTGGCCCGGGGGCCAAATCCGGCCCGTGGGATGAATTAGTGAAATACAAAAGTTACACTCAAGATATTATCAGTCTATCGTTTTACTTTAGGGGCTATAAAAAGCCCTACTTTAGTCTCAAGTGGGTCAGATCAGTAAAATACTATCATAAAAACCTACAAATAATGACAATTCCAAATTTTTCCTTTGTTTTAGAGTAAAAAAGTGAAATGACATGAAAATGTGTAAATTTACAAACCAGCCTTTCACAAAAAATATGAAAAACTAGAAATGCGTTAAGAGAAGTAAGTGCAATTTTACTAATTTTCTGCCAGTTACTAAAATATTTTGTACATTTGCAGATCCATTGTGATCTGTAAGTTTTAACGCACATTTACAAATGATGAACAGAGGCAAAATATAGATAAAATTGCACTTATTGTTCTTATAAATGTCAATTTTTTTATGGTTGTTCATGTTATTCACATTTTTAAAAGGACAGTTCATAGATGTAAACGTTTCCGTAATGTAATTTTACTTTTCTCACTATAAAACACATTGAAATGTTTGGAGTTGGCGTTATTTTTATATATTATGTTATTAATTCACAGGTCCGGCCCACTGCAGACCACATTGGGCTGAATGTGGAACTGAACTAAAGTGAGTTTGACACCTCTGCTCTAAACTGTATCATCACATGTGAAGAGGTAGAAGATTAACTTCAAAAACTGTGTCATCCATCCCAGAATCTCCGTTTTCGCATTTCCCTTTATATGCAAACATGAAACCGGAGATTTGCCGAAATTTTTTTTAGAAACAATCATTTTCATGCCCGTCATTCCGTGCATTTACATGACAACTTTTATTCCTGGTTTAATCTGATTAAAGGTTAGATCCTATTTCAGATGCCCATGTAAACACCTCATTCCAGTTGAAAAAGAAAAGTTCGCATAAAATTTAAACCAGAATAAAGTCACTGGTTTAACCCTTTCATGCATAGTGGTCACTACAGTGGACAGCTTTTCTCCAGCTGTTCTCTTATATATTCATATATTTTGTTGTTTTACTTCCATATCAGCCAAAACAGTGGACACATATGCATCATCTTAAACACTGAAATTCATACCATTACTGTAAATTTGCTGTTCTAGATAAACTTGATCTGCAGTAACATGTTTGAGTGTAAATTAATTGCTTCTTATTGTTATTAAACTGCAATTAAAAGTTTTTTTATTATTATTATGTTGCATATTATCTCCATGAAGTGAGTAATGACTAGTATTAGAGTATGTTAAAATGTGAGAAAACAACAGATTAGCAGCATTAAAAATGTTTTTATTTCATAGTTTTCACACAATATATCAGTAAATATATGTTTCTTTGCTTCCAAAATGAAACGCATGGTGTGCAGCTGAGTGGACATTTTGGAACTGCATGAAAAATAGGTTCATTAAAAAAAAAAAAAAAAATTCAATTGCATTCTTTTTTTCCATGTCTAAAGAAGAATAAAAACACTTGGGAAAAAAATCTTGATTAAGGTTCTCATAATTCATGCATGAAAGGGTTAATCCCCTTTTCATTCCAAACTAAATTATTCCTGGGACATGTAAACCCTTTATTCCGTTTGGACTTTATTCCTGCCATTCTGCACATGCTCGTTGTCTTGTCGTGTCGCGATGACGCACACATTCTGCGCTGGCGGAAGAATACGCAATGCAGTCTAGTCTTCCCAAACCATTCCAGTGGGCTATTCTGATGGGATCTACCAGCCTGGAAAACCACCTGTTTTTTATTAATTCATTTGTCATGCACTACGGAGTTCGATAAGTGGGCTAAACAGCAGTGCACCGATTACCTTGTTCTCGCAGCCCTTCCGTTAGCTTAGCTTAGCATAATGGCTTCATTCCTATGGTCAGACGTAGCCAGGCTTTCATAGGTGATTCATAGTATTTTATGAGTGATTTTGTGAAATTCAATTCTCCCTAATCATTCCTTTAGTCCGGTGGGGTCAATATGATCACAAACTGAGGCTCAAATCATGGCCATGTGACTTACTGCAGGAATAAAATGTTGGGAAAGGTCAAGGTTACTTTATTTATACCTGTAGGTAGATTTGTTTTGCAGTCTAGGTGATTGCCTTGGCATTACAACAACACATGCATTAAACATGCAAGACAGGCACTTGATCACGCTTACAGACAGGACAAAAAGTGCCCAGTGTCCCACCGTTCATCGGTATAGCAGCATGGATAAGTAAAAGAATAAACTAGATAAGATCAAATAAATAAAAACAAGATGCAATAAAACACAATAAAAACCAGAAAAGATAAAAACAATCCAGGATAAAAACCAGGATAAGAACATAAAAAAAAAAAAAAAAAAAAAGTGAAGTCACAATAATAATAAATAGAGCAAAGAAATGGAATAAATAACTATATAAGTTAGTCAAGTAGAAATAAAAACTAATGCAAAGCTAAAACGGTAAAGCAAAGCTAATTTAGCGCATGCATCCCTTCCCACAAAAAAGATTTTCCAACTTCCGTCAACACAACAGTCCAGAGATTGTACGAGTGCAGTAAGTCGCGGATCTAAAGAAATAATTAGGGAGAATCGGATTTCAGAAAATCGCTTACAAAAGACAACAAATCACCTTTAAAAAAAAACTGGCTACGTGTGACCATGGGAATGCAGTGACTATGCTAAGCTAAGCTAACAGAAGGGCTGCGAGAACCGAATAAACACTTCTCATGTAAACCTTTATTCGGGTTTAACTTTTCCATGTAAACAGAAGAGAAAATACTTTAGTTCCAAATGAATTTCTTCTGGAAAAATAAATCGGGTTTAAAAAACATCATGTTACGACGGCGTATTAGGGCCACATGAGAAAAAAAAAAAAAAAAAAAAAAAACGCTTGTCACCACGAGAATAAAGTCGTAGTTTTAAAAAAGTCATTATTTAGCGAGAATAAAGTTGTTAATTAATGAGAATAGAGCTGTTGATTAATGACAGTAAAGTCATTGTTTAACGAGAATAAAGTGTTACTTTTATGAGATTAAACTCGTAATATTTTGAAAATTCGACAGTTTCCGGGTTTACGGCGAAGGCAATAAACGAAGCAGTAACGTTGCCTTCTGTTGGACTGAAAAACTCACAGTAGAATCCCCACAGTTTGTTCAGAAACACCAGACCCTCTGTGTTTCGTTCTGGTGTTTCCACTGATAACCCTACAGCTGAACACTTCAACAGTTTGTCCTCCACAAAAGAAGCAATTTACTACTAATCAGTTCAGTTCTTACAACAAACCCAAATGTGTGCGAACTCTTCAAAGTCCTTAGACTGATGTGTTGATGGAGGACAGACTAATGAAAGCAGAACTTCACAAAATGTTCCAAGTTCTACATCAATGATTAGGTACAACTTCTCATTATATTATGACTTTATTCTCGAAATATAACGACTTTATTCTCGTTAATTAATGAGATTTTTTTTTTTTTAACTACGACTTTATTCTCGTGAAATAACGACTTTATTCTCGTTAAATGATGACTTTATTCTCGTTAATTAATGAGATTTTTTTTTTTTAACTGCGACTTTATTCTCGTGAAATAACGACTTTATTCCCATTAAATAATGACTTTATTCTCATTAAATAACGACTTTATTCTCGTTAATTGATGAGATTTTTTTTTAACTACGACTTTATTCTCGTTAAATAAAGACTTTATTCTCGTTAAATAACGACTTTATTCTCGTTAATTAATGAAATTTTTTTTTTAAACTACGACTTTATTCTCATTAAATAACGATTTTATTCTCGTTAAATATCGACTTTATTCTCGTTAAATAAAGACTTTATTCTCGTTAAATCCCGATTTTATTCTCGTTAATGAGATTTTTTTTAAACTACGACTTTATTCTCATGAAATAACGACTTTATTCTCATGAAATAACGACTTTATTCTTGTTAATTAATGAGATTTTTTTTTAAACTACGACTTTATTCTCGTGAAATAACGACTTTATTCTCATGAAATAATGACTTTATTCCTGTTAATTAATGAGATTTTTTTTTAAACTACGACTTTATTCTCGTTTAATAAAGACTTTATTCTCATTAAATAACGACTTTATTCTCGTTAATTAATGAGATTGTTTTTTTAAACTACGACTTTATTCTCGTGAAATAACGACTTTATTCTCATGAAATAACGACTTTATTCTCGTTAATTAATGAGATTTTTTTTTAAAACTACGACTTTATTCTCGTGAAATAACGACTTTATTCTCATGAAATAATGACTTTATTCCTGTTAATTAATGAGATTTTTTTTTAAACTATGACTTTATTCTCGTTTAATAAAGACTTTATTCTCATTAAATAACGACTTTATTCTCGTTAATTAATGAGATTTTTTTTTTAAACTACGACTTTATTCTCGTGAAATAACGACTTTATTCTCGTTAATTAATGAGTTTTTTTTTAACTACGACTTTATTCTCGTTAAATAATGACTTTATTCTCATTAAATAACGACTTTATTCTCGTTAATGAGATTTTTTTTAAACTATGACTTTATTCTCGTTTAATAAAGACTATTCTCGTGAAATAACGACTTTATTCTCGTTAAATAACAACTTTATTCTCATTAAATAACGACTTTATTCTCGTTAATTAATGAGATTTGTTTTTTAAACTACGACTTTATTCTCGTTAAATAAAGACTTTATTCTCATGAAATGACGACTTTATTCTCGTTAATTAATGAGACTTTTTTTTTTAAACTACGACTTTATTCTCGTGAAATAACGACTTTATTCCCATTAAATAATGACTTTATTCTCATTAAATAACGACTTTATTCTTGTTAATTAATGAGATTTTTTTTTTTTAACTACGACTTTATTCTCGTGAAATAACGACTTTATTCTCATGAAATAACGACTTTATTCACGTTAATTAATGAGTTTTTTAAAACTACGACTTTATTCTCGTTAAATAAAGACTTTATTCTCATGAAATAACGACTTTATTCTCGTTAAATAAAGACTTTATTCTCATGAAATAACGACTTTATTCTCGTTAAATAAAGACTTTATTCTGGTTAAATAATGACTTTATTCTCGTAGTGACAAGTGTTTTTTTTCCTTTTGTGGCCCAAATACGCCGTCGTATCACGTAACCGTACCCATTGTCGTGTAAACAATAGGAACAAACGTGCAGAAAAGTCTCCATTTTCTCAGATAACTCGGATATGTGTAAACGTAGCCCAAGGATAGGGAAGGAGTGATGAGCCGACTTGAATGTGCATTAGAGGAAGACAAATAGAGGGTAGCAAACAAGAAAATACACAGGGAATGGATAATTATTTCCCAATCAATACTGTAATGGAACGAGCTCTGTAAACGCTGAATCCCACCCTGCTGCTTTTCAAAAGAGAACTCCCAGAGGATCCGCTCACCTCTTCTTTTATCGATTCGCACACAGTTCACATAAGGAGGAGTTTACAGTATCTGAAACGCGAAAGACTGCTTCATTCTTCTCAGATGATCAAATCGTACGTCTGTACATGAAACCAATAACTAGGGCTGATGAAGAGCTGATTAATCTATCGAAAGATCCTGTACGATAACAGCAGAAGTCGTGCACATGTCGTTATGTCGCTTTCTCAAATGAGGTACTTGGCTTTTTTTAGGAAAAATAAATAAAATACAAGTCATCATGTGTAACTAAGGATATATATGTAATTTATTATTATTATTATTATTATTATTGTTATTATTATTATTATTATTATTATTGTTATTATTATTGTTATTATGATTGTTATTGTTATTGTTGTTATTGTTATTGTTATTATTATTATTATTATTATTATTATTATTATTATTATTAGTGTACATGGCAGTTGCTATTTTATTATTATCATCATTATTTTTATTTTGTTTTATTGTAATCGGTTTTATTTTATGTATTCACTTTGGATGTGTGTGTTTATATATTTTTGTTATAGAATGAGTATGAGGTGCATCAAGGTATTTTATGTACATTCAATTGTACAGCTATGATTGTTACAATATAAAAATTCATTTAAAAAAAACTTTGGAGAAAAAAAAAAAAAAGTCATCATGTACTGAACACAAAATAAATAATGAGAATTAATGCTAAAATATAAAAAAAAAACAATAAATGCATTCATATAAAACATTTGATATTTCAATATTTTTCTTTTTTATATTATTATTATCGTTGGTCATCTTGTTTAAGCTTTGGTAACAGTTTACGGACATTTCTATTTTATATTATTCAAGATGAGTTTATTTGGACAATTTAGTAATTTTATTTTTTGTTGATGAAAGGTTCATTTATTCATTATTTACCATCTATTTAATTTTTTTTTTTTTAATCACTGAAAGAGGGTATTTTTCAGTTTATATTTTGCACACAAAATTTAATATTTTTAATGTACAAGTTAAATATATATTTGTTTACAAGGTTTGAAAATAAATACAACTTTGGGACAGGAACTAATTTTTTCGAGAATTTGAGAGGTTCTTGGCTAAAAATATATATTTCAGGGGGTATTCCACTGTAAAAAGTTTGAGAACCACTGCCGTAGACTGTCAGTGAGTAAAAGATGCAAATATACTCAAGTTTAAAATGACGCCGACTAAAGAAATGCAGCAAATCCTCACATTTAACAAACTGAAACCAATGACTGTTTGACAGATGAGGCCACAGCTGCACATTAAGGCACTTTACAGACTATATTTTGCATCCAAAATGTACTATTTTAAGATATTAAAAGTTAAATATATGTTGTTTGTTTACAAGGTTTAAAATAAATACACCTTTGGCACAGGAACTAATTTTTTCGAGAATTTGAGAGGTTCTTGGCTAAAAATATATATTTCAGGGGGTATTCCACTGTAAAAAGTTTGACAACCACCGCCTTAGACTCTGTCAGTGAGTAAAAAATGCAAATATACTGAAGTCTGCAATGATGCCGACTAAAGAAATGCAGCAAATCCTCACATTTAACAAACTGAAACCAATGAATATTTGACAGATGAGGTCACAGCTGCCAACAGTTTATATTTTGCACACAAAATGTACTATTTTTAATATATTAAAAGTGAAATATATGTTGTTTGTTTAAAATTTCTGAAAACACCTTTGGCACAGGAACTAATTTTACCTAATTTTTTCGAGAGTTTGAGAAGTACTTGGCTAAAAATATATGTTTCAGGGGGTATTCCACTGTAAAAAGTTTGAGAACCACTGCCTTAGACTATGTAAGTGAGTAAAAAAATGCACGTTTAAAATGACACCAACCAAAGAAATGCAGCAAATCCTCACATTTAACAAACTGAAACCAATGAATGTTTGACAAATAAGGCCACAGCTCCCAACAGTTTATATTTTGCGCACAAAATATATTATTTTTAATATATTAAAAGTGAAATATATGTTGTTTGTTTACAAAGTTTTGAAAATAAAGAATACCTTTGGCACAGGAACTAATTTTTTTGAGAATTTGAGAGGTACTTGACTAAAAACATATATTTCAGGGGGTACTCCACTGTAAAAAGTTTGAGAACCACCGCCTTAGACTATGTCAGTGAGTACAAAATGCAAATATACTCAAGTTTACAATGACGCCGACTAAAGAAATGCAGCAAATCCTCACATTTAACAAACTGAAACCAATGAATGTTTGACAGATGAGGCCACAGCTGCACATTAAGGCACTTTACAGTTTAGATTTTGCACACAAAATATATTATTTTTAATATACTATAAGTTAAATATATGTTGTTTGTTCAAAATTTTTGAAAACACCTTTGGCACAGGAACTAATTTTACCTAATTTTTTGGGAGTTTGAGAGATTCTTGGCTAAAAATATATATTTTAGGGGGTATTCCACTGTAAAAAGTTTGAGAACCACCGCATTAGACTATGTCAGTGAGTAAAAAATGCAAATATACTGAAGTCTGCGATGACGCCGACTAAAGAAATGCAGTAAATCCTCACATTTAACAAACTGAAACCAATGAATGTTTGACAGATGAGGCCACAGCTGCACATTAAGGCACTTTACATACTATATTTTTGCACACAAAATTTATTATTTTTAATATATTAAAAGTTAAAGATATGTTATTTGTTTAAAATTTTTTGAAAACACCTTTGGCACAGGAACTAATTTTACCTAATTTTTTTGAGAATTTGAGAGGTACTTGACTAAAAACATATATTTCAGGGGGTACTCCACTGTAAAAAGTTTGAGAACCACCGCCTTAGACTATGTCAGTGAGTACAAAATGCAAATATACTCAAGTTTACAATGACGCCGACTAAAGAAATGCAGCAAATCCTCACATTTAACAAACTGAAACCAATGAATGTTTGACAGATGAGGCCACAGCTGCACATTAAGGCACTTTACAGTTTAGATTTTGCACACAAAATATATTATTTTTAATATACTATAAGTTAAATATATGTTGTTTGTTCAAAATTTTGAAAACACCTTTGGCACAGGAACTAATTTTACCTAATTTTTTTGGGAGTTTGAGAGATTCTTGGCTAAAAATATATATTTTAGGGGGTATTCCACTGTAAAAAGTTTGAGAACCACCGCATTAGACTATGTCAGTGAGTAAAAAATGCAAATATACTGAAGTCTGCGATGACGCCGACTAAAGAAATGCAGTAAATCCTCACATTTAACAAACTGAAACCAATGAATGTTTGACAGATGAGGCCACAGCTGCACATTAAGGCACTTTACAGACTATATTTTTGCACACAAAATTTATTATTTTTAATATATTAAAAGTTAAAGATATGTTATTTGTTTAAAATTTTTTGAAAACACCTTTGGCACAGGAACTAATTTTACCTAATTTTTTTGAGAATTTGAGAGGTACTTGACTAAAAACATATATTTCAGGGGGTACTCCACTGTAAAAAGTTTGAGAACCACCGCCTTAGACTATGTCAGTGAGTACAAAATGCAATATACTCAAGTTTACAATGACGCCGACTAAAGAAATGCAGCAAATCCTCACATTTAACAAACTGAAACCAATGAATGTTTGACAGATGAGGCCACAGCTGCACATTAAGGCACTTTACAGTTTAGATTTTGCACACAAAATATATTATTTTTAATATACTATAAGTTAAATATATGTTGTTTGTTCAAAATTTTTGAAAACACCTTTGGCACAGGAACTAATTTTACCTAATTTTTTTGGGAGTTTGAGAGATTCTTGGCTAAAAATATATATTTTAGGGGGTATTCCACTGTAAAAAGTTTGAGAACCACCGCATTAGACTATGTCAGTGAGTACAAAATGCAAATATACTCAAGTTTACAATGACGCCGACTAAAGAAATGCAGCAAATCCTCACATTTAACAAACTGAAACCAATGAATGTTTGACAGATGAGGCCACAGCTGCACATTAAGGCACTTTACAGACTATATTTTTGCACACAAAATTTATTATTTTTAATATATTAAAAGTTAAAGATATGTTATTTGTTTAAAATTTTTTGAAAACACCTTTGGCACAGGAACTAATTTTACCTAATTTTTTTGAGAATTTGAGAGGTACTTGACTAAAAACATATATTTCAGGGGGTACTCCACTGTAAAAAGTTTGAGAACCACCGCCTTAGACTATGTCAGTGAGTACAAAATGCAAATATACTCAAGTTTACAATGACGCCGACTAAAGAAATGCAGCAAATCCTCACATTTAACAAACTGAAACCAATGAATGTTTGACAGATGAGGCCACAGCTGCACATTAAGGCACTTTACAGTTTAGATTTTGCACACAAAATATATTATTTTTAATATACTATAAGTTAAATATATGTTGTTTGTTCAAAATTTTTGAAAACACCTTTGGCACAGGAACTAATTTTACCTAATTTTTTTGGGAGTTTGAGAGATTCTTGGCTAAAAATATATATTTTAGGGGGTATTCCACTGTAAAAAGTTTGAGAACCACCGCATTAGACTATGTCAGTGAGTACAAAATGCAAATATACTCAAGTTTACAATGACGCCGACTAAAGAAATGCAGCAAATCCTCACATTTAACAAACTGAAACCAATGAATGTTTGACAGATGAGGCCACAGCTGCACATTAAGGCACTTTACAGACTATATTTTTGCACACAAAATTTATTATTTTTAATATATTAAAAGTTAAAGATATGTTATTTGTTTAAAATTTTTTGAAAACACCTTTGGCACAGGAACTAATTTTACCTAATTTTTTTGAGAATTTGAGAGGTACTTGACTAAAAACATATATTTCAGGGGGTACTCCACTGTAAAAAGTTTGAGAACCACCGCCTTAGACTATGTCAGTGAGTACAAAATGCAAATATACTCAAGTTTACAATGACGCCGACTAAAGAAATGCAGCAAATCCTCACATTTAACAAACTGAAACCAATGAATGTTTGACAGATGAGGCCACAGCTGCACATTAAGGCACTTTACAGTTTAGATTTTGCACACAAAATATATTATTTTTAATATACTATAAGTTAAATATATGTTGTTTGTTCAAAATTTTTGAAAACACCTTTGGCACAGGAACTAATTTTACCTAATTTTTTTGGGAGTTTGAGAGATTCTTGGCTAAAAATATATATTTTAGGGGGTATTCCACTGTAAAAAGTTTGAGAACCACCGCATTAGACTATGTCAGTGAGTAAAAAATGCAAATATACTGAAGTCTGCGATGACGCCGACTAAAGAAATGCAGTAAATCCTCACATTTAACAAACTGAAACCAATGAATGTTTGACAGATGAGGCCACAGCTGCACATTAAGGCACTTTACATACTATATTTTTGCACACAAAATTTATTATTTTTAATATATTAAAAGTTAAAGATATGTTATTTGTTTAAAATTTTTTGAAAACACCTTTGGCACAGGAACTAATTTTACCTAATTTTTTTGAGAATTTGAGAGGTACTTGACTAAAAACATATATTTCAGGGGGTACTCCACTGTAAAAAGTTTGAGAACCACCGCCTTAGACTATGTCAGTGAGTACAAAATGCAAATATACTCAAGTTTACAATGACGCCGACTAAAGAAATGCAGCAAATCCTCACATTTAACAAACTGAAACCAATGAATGTTTGACAGATGAGGCCACAGCTGCACATTAAGGCACTTTACAGTTTAGATTTTGCACACAAAATATATTATTTTTAATATACTATAAGTTAAATATATGTTGTTTGTTCAAAATTTTTGAAAACACCTTTGGCACAGGAACTAATTTTACCTAATTTTTTTGGGAGTTTGAGAGATTCTTGGCTAAAAATATATATTTTAGGGGGTATTCCACTGTAAAAAGTTTGAGAACCACCGCATTAGACTATGTCAGTGAGTAAAAAATGCAAATATACTGAAGTCTGCGATGACGCCGACTAAAGAAATGCAGTAAATCCTCACATTTAACAAACTGAAACCAATGAATGTTTGACAGATGAGGCCACAGCTGCACATTAAGGCACTTTACAGTTTAGATTTTGCACACAAAATATATTATTTTTAATATACTATAAGTTAAATATATGTTGTTTGTTCAAAATTTTTGAAAACACCTTTGGCACAGGAACTAATTTTACCTAATTTTTTTGAGAATTTGAGAGGTACTTGACTAAAAACATATATTTCAGGGGGTACTCCACTGTAAAAAGTTTGAGAACCACCGCCTTAGAGTATGTCAGTGAGTACAAAATGCAAATATACTCAAGTTTACAATGACGCCGACTAAAGAAATGCAGCAAATCCTCACATTTAACAAACTGAAACCAATGAATGTTTGACAGATGAGGCCACAGCTGCACATTAAGCAGCCTCTTACTGTAAATTTGCCTCTGACTAATCCATCCCATGAGCCATCACTGCTACATTTAGACCGGTGGCTGACATCCAAATGTGCATAAAAACACACACATGCGGACACACAACTCATCACAGCAATTAATTAGTCCTTGACCACTCATTTATCCCCCTTTTTATTCGGCCATCATTTCTTGGTGCGAGGCCATTTCATTGGTCGGATCAATTAACCTTAACATTTGTCCCGGTTCGCCATTGGGGGATACACACCTGACGCAAATTGAGAGAAAAGAGGAGTGCGGGGCGGCTGAAATCTTCTCAACACAAGCTGACAGTTCCAACCTGAACATATGGCATGTTGTTGTCTTTAAGCATAATGCTGTTAGTTTAAACTCAGACACTGGCAGACTGCGCTCGGCAATGCAATTAGATTACCATGTAGTAATTAAGATCTCCGAGGCGCTGGTTTATCTTCATTCAGATTACCTGTCTGCTGTGATTTCTCACAATTGCTGGTTTGGCTCCAACACTTCCAGCGTTTCACCTCCATTATCTAAACAAGCTAATCAGTTCCACGACAGGCAACGCTCTGACTTTTTTGTCTAGGCCAGGGGTGTCAAACATGCGGCCCGGGGGCTAAATCCGGCCCCCCAAAGGGTCCGATCTGGTCCGCGGGATGAATTAGTGAAATACAAAAATTACACTGAAGAAATTCACAATCAAGGATGTTAAAATAATTATAGGTCAATTCAATCTAAAGTGGGTCAGACCAGTAAGATACTATCATAATGTACGGTAAATAACACTGGTAAACAACAAATTTATTAAGTTTTTTGAGCTGATTTAGGATAATTTTGGTGTGCCGAATCCAAAAATCACATTAATTTTGCTCAATCAGGTCAACTTTCTGAACTATGCTACATATTGGCTTTTTAACATTTTTGCTTACATTTATGGGCATTTTCACATCATATGATACAAAATTCTTTCATATTTCTTGCAATAAATGAGTTCTGAAGATTTTACTTTTGCCAATTTATGATTAATGTTTTTTTAATATTACAGGTGAATGAAATGGCTTCAACTAGAAGATCTTGCAAAAATAAGCCTGACGTATTCTGCTACATCTGCGGTGAATACACCATTGTACCTAACAGGAATCCTGTTAGGAAGTGATTTTTTTTTCTCTTAAAACCTATTTTGGGTGAGAACTATATAAAAAAATCAACTGATAAAGTCACAAAAATGTCATCAATTTTGTGAGAAGATCAAATTTTTCAAAATCAAATTAGCAAAAAAACCTGACCTGATTGAGAAAAACAGATGTCATTTTTGGATTTAGCGGTGCAAAATGGTCCGAATTCAGTTGAAAAAACCTGGACAACTTGCAAAAAACATTTTTTTGTAACCCAGTGTAATTCAAACCACAAATTTTTCTCTTTTTTTATTAAAAAAAAAAAAAAAAGTTAGATTACACAAAAAGTTGTATATTTACAGACTAGCCTTTTACTAAAAATGTGAAAAACCTGAACAAATATGAACAATCTGAAATGTCTTAAGAAATTTAAGTGTAATTGCACTAATATTCTGTCTGTTATTAAATGTTTTGTGCATTTGTAGTTCCACTGTGATCTGTACGTTGTAATGAACGTGTAAAAATGAGAAGCTGAGGCCAAATAATGGCATAAATTATTAAAATTGCGCTTTTTTTTCATAATAAATTTCATTTTGTTCATGGTTGCTCATGTTTTTCACATTTTTTTAAGGGATCGTTTGTAGATGTAAACATTTTGATGATATAATTTTACTTTTTTCCACTCTAAAACATACAAGTTAGACAAACAAATTTTGGAATTGATATTATTTCTATATTCTTATGTTATTATTTTAATCATCCGGCCCACTTCAGGTCATTTTGGGCTGTTTGAGGCCCCTGAACTAATATGAGTTTGACACCCCTGGTCTAGGCCACTTTGAGTCTGTCCAAACGACAAGAAAATTATATCAATCTGCAAAAGTTTAATATTGTTTCAGCCTTTCGTCCACATGACACCGCTTGTCGGTGCCCTGAAATGGTAATTTTTGAGAATTGGTCCCATAACCTGTCCACACTTGAAAACCCACGCCAAAGTTCTTGCACATACAGATGGACGGACGGACGGACAATCTAACAATGCCGTCCTCGCATTGCCGATCTGGCGCTATATAAATAAAATTTGATTGATTGAGTGATTTGATTGGTTTTCCCCTGTCAGTCGCTTTGGAAAAAAGAATCTGCCAAATGCATAAATGTAAAAGTGTGGATAGGCAAAACACCACTTTTTGGAAACGATGACGCCACAGTACCACGTGACCAAAAGAAGAAAACCACAGACTTAACATTCGGTAACAACAACAACAACGGTGGATTACAGAGTTGTGTTTGTGCTGCACACTGGGAAAAAAAAAAAAAAAATCAAACTCCTACCAAGTGTATTTTTCTCATTTCTAGTCCAAATATCTCGTCACATTTAAAATAAGACAGAATTACCTAAAGAGGAACTTTTCAGTGAGATATAAGAACTGATTTTTAGACAATAGATCTGGAAAATCTGATTTCAAGAAATCTTACCAAGATAACTTTCACTTGTTCCATTGGGAGATTTTTTTTTTTTGTTTGTTTGTTTGAATTAAGCCAAAAATAAATCTTGAATTAGGCAAAAAAAAAAAAAAAAAAAAAAAAAACTCCCAATGAAGTGAAAATTATCTTGGTAAGATTTCTTGAAATAAGATTTTCCAGATCTATTGTCTAAAACTTAGTTCTTATATCTCACTGAAAAGTTACTCTTGAGTAAATTTATTTTATATTGAATCTCATGAACATCAGTGGTCAGAATAATTGTATTTATAAGTCATTTATATTTATTGTTTTGTTATACATCAGATTAGAAATAAAAATAGTTTAGATAAAAATGTTGACTTAAGTTCATTTTTTATTGATTTTTTTTGTATGAAACTGAAGCCGGATTGAACATATTTTTAAGCTCAAAATGCACCAGAATGCAGGAAAAAAGACTTAATTTTCCCCCAAATTTCCCATGGGAGCTATGCTCGTCGCCGCAGTTTGCTACGCACCCCACTGCCGAGACCCAGACTGGACCCAGACTGGACCCAGACTGGACCCAGACTGGCTGTGGCTTTCTGTGGCTACACTCATTCGTACTAATGTAGCCACAGTGGCTGTAGCTTTCATTTTCCTAGCACAGTCTATTTTAAAGAATTGTTTATAAAATTGAGAGGGTGCTAGAGCTTTTTTTTGTTAAAGATAAATTCTAAACATTTAATACACAGGGTGGGGAAGCAAAATTTACAATATTTTGAGGCAGGGATTGAAAGACAGTGTATGACCAATTAGTTTATTGAAAGTCATGAGAATTTATTTGCCACAAGAAAATTGACATCATAGAAAATGTTTTTATTCTATGTGTCCTCCTTCTTTCTCAATAACTGCCTTCACACACTTCCTGAAACTTGCGCAAGTGTTCCTCAAATATTCGGGTGACAACTTCTCCCATTCTTCTTTAATAGTATCTTTAAGAAAGTCGACATTGCTGTGTGATGTTCTATTGGTAGCATGTTCTAAAACGCCCCAAACAGCAGAATCCAGAGGGTTTAGATCTGGGCTTGAAGGTGACCATAAACATGATTCCCAAAAATTGCTAAAGTTGGATTTGTTGCTGTTGTCAACAAGTGTTTTGGTGTTCTTGTGTAAGATTTTAACTTCAAATCATATTTTACTGCATTTCTAACGGTCTTGTTGTCTACCTCAAGTTCAATTGCCATTTTTCTCATGGATTTGGTTGGATCCTTTAGGATTTTGGATTTGAGAGCTTTAATAAAAGCTTTGGTACGTTTTTTTGTTGCTTCCTGCACTTCCAGACTTTCTCCTAATAGTTTTGCTCATAGTCATTCTCTTCTTTCCATTATAAACAGTCTTTATGGACACTCCAACTATTTTTGAAATCTCCTTTGGTGTGACGAGTGCATTCAGCAAATCACACACTCTTTGACGTTTGCTTTCCTGATTACTCATATGGGCAAAAGTTTCTGAAAAGGTATGGATAATAGTGTTAGGTATGATTATGACATCAATATATGTTTGGTTTCAAAACAACTGACGCAGTGCCTGCTGAGAAAAAACAACTAAATGTTCATTGTAAATTTTGCTTCCTCACCCTGTATTTTTCAAATTCCGTTCGGAAGATTTTAAAATTTGGGTGTGTTTTGGAACATTTATTTCTGTGTACATGAAATTTTCCAGGAGGCTGATGTTGTGACATAGCAGAATATTCAAACTTAAACAGCAGCATCTGAAAAACAGACGGACATCCCGATGACCGCTGCTGTAGGAACATTACTCTGTCTTTCAGTAGTCATCTGAGTGGTGGACCTGTCCTTGACATCAGAACCGGAGAATAACGTCGGTAAATTCGAGGAAAAAACAGATTTTACTGATGCTTAGTGAACGCACCGCAACAAATACAGATGTAGGAGGGTTATTTCCAATTCACCACAGGTCCACGGGTTATACTAGTCCTGAGCCAATAGAGCTTCAGTCAATAACAACTGCTGGAAGTGCTTCCTTCCCTCTTGACATCTTGATGTGCATCTTATTGATGCATGTGTGGGAGGATAATACTTGATTAAATTATGTGTAGGAAAACAACTAATGTTAAACCCCTTTGACATATTTAAGTCTATTGATTGTACTGATTGCTGGAAGACGTGATTAGAATACATGTGATCCGACTACAGGGTGGGGAAGCAAAATTTACAATGAACATTTAGTTGTTTTTTCTCAGCAGGCACTACGTCAATTGTTTTGAAACCAAACATATATTGATGTCATAATCATACCTAACACTATTATCCATACCTTTTCAGAAACTTTTGCCCATATGAGTAATCAGGAAAGCAAACGTCAAAGAGTGTGTGATTTGCTGAATGCACTCGTCACACCAAAGGAGATTTCAAAAATAGTTGGAGTGTCCATAAAGACTGTTTATAATGGAAAGAAGAGAATGACTATGAGCAAAACTATTAGGAGAAAGTCTGGAAGATACTATTAAAGAAGAATGGGAGAAGTTGTCACCCTATATAATTCACTAAAAATATACTAAACCACACTAAAAACATGCAAAAATACACTAAAATATACAAAAAATAAGGAAAAATACACTAAAAACATACAAAAGTATATAATAAATATCCAAAAATACACTAAAGTATGCAAAAAACTATGCAAAAATGCACTAAAACATACTGAAGTATACTAAAAATATGCAAAAATACACTAAACATATACTACAGTATACAAAAAATATGCAAAAATACACACAAAATATACTAAAGTTTACAATGACTATGAGCAAAACTATTAGGAGAAAGTCTGGAAGATACTATTAAAGAAGAATGGGAGAAGTTGTCACCCCAAAATTTGAGGAACACTTGCACAAGTTTCAGGAAGCGTGTGAAGGCAGTTATTGAGAAAGAAGGAGGACACATAGAATAAAAACATTTTCTATTATGTACATTTTCTTGTGGCAAATAAATTCTCATGACTTTCAATAAACTAATTGGTCATACACTGTCTTTCAATCCCTGCCTCAAAATATTGTAAATTTTGCTTCCCCACCCTGTACATTCATGGGTTTTGTTGTTTTAGTTCCATATCAGCCAACACAGTGGACACTTATGCATCATCCCATACACTGTAATTCATATCATTATTGTAAATTTGCTGTTCTTCATAAACCTAATCTGCAGTGATATGTTTAAGTATAAAAAATTGCTTGATATTGTTATAAAACGGTAATTAACAGTCTTTTTTTTTTAACAAAAAGGTCTTTTTTTTTTTGCATATTATCTCCATGAAGTGAGTAATAACTAGTATGACAGTATCTTCAAATGTGAGAAAACATCAGATGAGCTGCATTAAACATGTTTTTATTTCATAGTTTTCACACAGTATATCAGTAAATACATGTTTCTTTGCTTCAAAAATTAAATACATGGCGTCCAGCTGAGAGGACATTTTTGCTAATGCATGAAAAATAAGTTCATACTTTTTTTTTTTTCCAATTGCATTGTTTTTTAATGCCTAAAGAGGAATAAAAACACTCAGGAAAAAAAAAAAAAATCTTAAGGTTTTTATAATTCATGCATGAAAGGGTTAACCGAAGGACATGATGGTCCATCCTTTCAGATGTTTACTCCATGCTTTTACCCAGTGCTTATGGGGCTAAGGTCACCTGGTAGATCTCGTTGAGGGTCAGGATCTTGGTTCCAGACTGCTGGATCGCCATGGTGATCAGGGAGATGTACGAGTACGAGAAAGTCTGAGAAAGAAGGACACATAGAATAAAAACATTTTCTATTATGTACATTTTCTTGTGGCAAATAAATTCTCATGACTTTCAATAAACTAACTGGTCATACACTGTCTTTCAATCCCTGCCTCAAAATATTGTACATTTTGCTTCCCCACCCTGTACACTGTTCCTAAACAGTATTGTGCAAGTTACTTCCAAACTGTAATCCATTACAGATTATTTGTTACTGTTATTTTAAAGTAATTCCTTACCTTACAATATTACTGTCTCACAATCATAATGTGTTATATGACTCCTGTATTACTTTTGTGTTACATACAGACTCGTCATAAATGGTGCGTGCAGTAGAACCCAACCCTCCCCCCAAAGTCAAATAATGACCCCCCAATACAAGAGATAGGAGAGCGTCGGGATGCATACATTTGCGTCCCAAAGTCCGTGTGGACAGACAGCTCAGTAAGTAACGCTACGGTCTACGATGTTTGAATCCCAACAGGAACGCTTGCATTCTTCATGTTCAAACACCGAGGACGCAAATAGATGAATCCACAACTAGAAAGGCACTTGGAGAGCGCAGACCTCCGTCAAGACAGATCTGTGACCCCCCACCCCGATCACCACCAAAATTTAATCATGCGTTCCTTGTGCCAGTATGAACATTTCCTGAAAATTTCCTCAAAATCCATCCGTAACTTTTTGAGTTATCTTGCTAACAGACAGACAAACAGACAAATCCTGATCAAGGTTCTAATAATTTTGGATTTTTCATTATACTTCAGTTTTATTTAGTTTTCACTTTTTTTTTTTCTCTAATTCAGTTAGTTTTAATTAGGTTTTAGAGCAGGTTTGCTAGTTTTTATTAGTTTCTGTTGTTTTCTAAATGCTTAGTTTTAGTTTCTTTATATCTTTTACCTTCTTCTCCGTCGTATTCTAATAAATCCCAGACAGGACTCTGCTGATTTCTCCCAACTTTAGTTTCCATGTTTCCAGGAAGAGTGGAGACGAGAAGACGACTGGAAACCACAAGTGACAAGAAGTGACGGACCGTTAAATATCATACGGTGCCAGCAGCTAAAACTGCTTGAGGGAAATAAATCGATTTTATATCAATCCGACACTGACGAAGACGAAAACGAAGAGAATTTTATCCATAATTTTTATCCGTTTTAGTTAGTTTTGTAAACACAAAATACAGTTTCAGTTATCGTTTTTTCTTTTAATTACACTTTTTTTTTTATCTATTTCAGTGAACAAAAATGTTTTTACACTGTAAGCCCGGAATTTGTTTTTACTAAAATGCTTTAATTACAATGCACTTAAATGATTTCAGTTTTATGATGTTACTATAAAATGTTCAGTATATTCTACTCATTTGTAGACATAGTTGAAAGTACGAAAAAGTTTAAGTTGAATGGAATTAAATCACTAAGTTTTAGTCATGACCACACCTTTTTATATGTGCATTGCATTGTGGGTATTGGGCATGTTGTTGAAAATGTGTTCTTTTTCTGTGCAGGGGTTCAGTGGGGTTGTGGTGTTAGTGTTAATTTGGATTTAATGTGTGTATGGCAGTGTTTATTGGCCTTTTTGTGTTTGTTTTTGTATTTTTGTAGAGCTGCACCATGAGTCAGAGCCAGAGGAAGAACAATGGCTTTACTGTTCATCTAAAAATGTTATTATGCAATGGAAATGTTAATGTCTTGTCAAATTAAAAGCACTTCCTGTACTGTCAAATGACAATGAACTAACTTCCATTCATGCTACAATATATTAAGTTGAATAATTTCATAACTAAGTAGATCAAGAACAGGATTTTGAGTTTGATTAACTTAAAAAAAAATTGTTAAATCAATGATAAACTAGAAAAACACTCTGAGAGCGCAGACCTCCACCAAGGCAGATCAGTGCCCCCCGGCCCCCCCCCCCCCCACGCCCGATCACCACCAAAATTTAATCATTTGTTCCTTGTGCCAGTATCAATATTTCCTGAAATTTTCATCCAAATCTGTCCATAACTTTTTGAAAGATCCGGATCAGTCTTTGCCATTTGATAGAACACCCCATTGTAAATCCCTGAGTCAAATTGCATGAGATTTGCACAATTCCCCCATATTGTGATTTCCACCATAAATATTAGTCCCATATTTATTTGACCTATATTTTAAGATTCCTTGACCATGAAAACATACCATTAGCAACTGGATTCATAATTATATCCTTATTAGTTCAGTAGTTATTCACGAAAATCCCATTTCTCGTAATGGCGGTTTTCTTCTGGATCTAGCTCCTTAAGTATTAAAGCTACATGAAATCCGGTGGCATACTCCTGATGCGGAACTGACTGAGCTACACGATGGCGCTTGTCAGAAATTTCTACCTTTAATATTAAAGGCACAGTAGGCCAAAAAGTAAGGGCACCCCCATTTTTTATATAAATTGAGATAAAATCCGCCTTCTGGATCAGATCCGGATCAGCCTTTGAAATGTGATAGAGGACCCCATTGTCAATTCCTGAGTTAAATTTCATGAGTTTTGGTCAATAATTAAGCGAGATATTGGGAAACGAAAATTTTGGCCCCATTTACCACAATGTTAACGAAAATTTCAAAGTGATCCGGAATCCAGGATTTCTTCCGGATCACCCCCAAAAGTTAATCATTTCTTCCTTATCCCATTTCCAACAAACCCTGAAAATTTCATCAAAATCTGTCCATAACTTTTTGAGTTATGTTGCACACTAACGGACAGACAAACAAACCCTGGCAAAAACATAACCTCCTTGGCGGAGGTAATTAATCTGGCTGCAATTGAGAAAATTAGTCAGTGTAAGCTAAAATGCTGAGTTGAATGGTTGAATAGTAGGGTTGATTTTACAACAGATTTAAAGCACAAATAACCTGTCTTTTAGTGTTTTCTACTTAATAGTTTAAGTTCAATACTTTTAGCATTAAAGTTGAACCTACTTAAACCAATTGATTAGTCGATCATTACTCAGATCATTTGCGTGCAATCACTTGCCTCAAATTTTTGGAGTAAACTCTATTTATCCGGGCTTACAGTGTATTTATTGTAGTTTTCGTCATTTCGTTAGTTTTCGTTCACGATAATAACCTTAACCCATAAAGACCCAAACAGTCACCAGCGACACCAACCATCCATAGATCTAAACTGTTTAATACCTGTCGATTGACTAATCCTATCAATTCATGTAAATAATTGGTGTAAAATAGTTATTCATCTTTTCATAGTCATTAAATATTACATATTTGGAAGTTCAGAGGCTCCATAGTTACCGTGGAAACGCCGTCATCTTCTACAACATTGATTCACCAGTAAAACCCATGGAGTTGGATCAATGACAGTGGATGGACACACTGGGTTTAGGTTCAGTTAATGAGAGATTGGATTGAAAAAGACACTTTTTGCTCATTTTTCTGTTTTCATAGAATTAACTTTGAATGTACTCTGAGTTTTTATGAACATCTACATGATCTGTGAATTAAATAAAGGAAAATACATGATTTACACCAAAAAATGCAAAAAGCAGAGGATAATATTATCCCAAAAAAATTGGTGATAAATTAGTTAATAAAGGTAGAAATAGAGAAAAATTAATTTGGGAACTGCCACAAAATTAGCTCTGGGTCTTTATGGGTTAACCCTGATGAAAACATAACCTCCTTGCTGGAGGTGATTAAAGAAATAAGTGACATTTTGGGCAGACTAGTTGAACAAATACTACCAACAACAGACTTTACTGCAGTGTATGAGTCAGTATATCATCCCAACCCTGGTGCAAATGAAGAGATTCAAGATCCAAGACAAATATTTCACCGCCAACGATCAATACAAACACACAAAAACAATTCTATCTCGCCACCTGACGAGCACTGCAGTATGAGTCGACTGTTTCCAAAGCTCTTCCCACACCACTGCGTTCATCGAGTGCATTTCTCATGGACTTTCGGCTCAAGCTCAGTTGTTTTTTACCGCAGCCCGGCTGAGCTCCAGCCAAGCCCACAAGCTGCCTTTGGAGAGTGTTACTGCTGACCACCGGCTGGATTAGAGGGTTAACCAATTATCAGTAAGAGGATGGGTCAGGGTATTGAGTCAATCCCAATCTGCAGCAGAGACGACTAGGAAGCTGCTAATCCACTTCCAGGTCGTCACCTCCTAATACTACAAGGACCAAGGGGTTACAGAGGTAGGAGGGCAGGGCCGAGACTTTTGCTTTGTCATATTACACTGGTCAACAACAAATTTATTAAGTTTTTTTGAGCTGATTTAGGATAATTTTGGTGTGCTGAATCCAAAAATCACATTAATTTTGCTCAATCAGGTCAACTTTCTGAACTATGCTACATATTGGCTTTTTAACATTTTTGCTTACATTTATGGGCATTTTCACATCATATGATACAAAATTCTTTCATATTTCTTGCACTAAACGAGTTCTGGAGATTTTACTTTTGCCAATTTTTATGATTAAGGTGTTTTTTAATATTACAGGTGAATGAAATGGCTTCGACTAGAAGATCTTGCAAAAATAAGTCTGATGTATTCTGCTACAGTTTGTAACACTTAGTAAATACAGGGTGGGGAAGCAAAATGTACAATATTTTGAGGCAGGGATTGAAAGACAGTGTATGACCAGTTAGTTTATTGAAAGTCATGAGAATTTATTTGCCACAAGAAAATGTACATAATAGAAAATGTTTTTATTCTATGTGTCCTCCTTCTTTCTCAATAACTGCCTTCACACGCTTCCTGAAACTTGCACAAGTGTTCCTCAAATATTGGGGTGACAACTTCTCCCATTCTTCTTTAATAGTATCTTCCAGACTTTCTGGTAATAGTTTTGCTCATAGTCATTCTCTTCTTTCCATTATAAACAGTCTTTATGGACACTCCAACTATTTTTGAAATCTCCTTTGGTGTGACGAGTGCATTCAGCAAATCACACACTCTTTGACGTTTGCTTTCCTGATTACTCATATGGGCAAAAGTTTCTGAAAAGGTATGGATAATAGTGTTAGGTATGATTATGACATCAATATATGTTTGGTTTCAAAACAATTGACGTAGTGCCTGCTGAGAAAAAACAACTAAATGTTTGTTGTAAATTTTGCTTCCCCACCCTGTACATCCTATTAGAAAATGATTTTTTTTTTTTTTTCTCTTAAAACCTTTTTTGGGTTAGAACTATATAAAAAATCAACTGATAAAGTCACAAAAATGTCATCAATTTTGTGAGAAGATCAAATTTTTCCAAATCAAATTAGCAAAAAAAAAAAAACCTGACCTGATTGAGAAAAACAGATGTCATTTTTGGATTTAGCGGTGCAAAATGGTCCGAATTCAGTTGAAAAAACCGAGACAACTTGCAAAAAACATTTTTTTGTAACCCAGTGTTATTCAATGAGTATAATTCAAATAGACCTAAGATAATGTGTGGGGTTCCTCAGGGTTCGATTCTTGGGCCTCTCCTTTTTTTGATTTACATCAATGATCTCCCTATGGTATATAAAAATGTCTTGCCTCCTTTATTTGCTGATGACACATGTTTGGTTAAATCACATGAAAATTTCAATGCACTGATTCGAGAAGCAAATGAAGAACTATCGTCTATTTCTAGATGGTTTCAGATGAATAAACTCTCTCTCAATACCCAAAAATCTAATTTTATCTTATTTTGTAACTAAAATAAGAAGTGTAACAAGGAAAACAACAAAATATTCATAGATATATTTGAAATAACCCAGGTATCTTACGTTAAATTTTTGGGTGTTATTGTTGATGAAAAATTGAATTGGAAATCTCATATTAATCTTGTCAATAAAAAAAAAAAATCATGAAGTCAATTGGCATTTTGAACAGAGTTCGTTCATTGATAAATCATTCTTGTTACTTGACTTTTTATTATTGCTTAATTTATCCTTACATTACACTGGTCAACAACAAATTTATTAAGGTTTTTTGAGCTGATTTAGGATAATTTTGGTGTGCTGAATCCAAAAATCACATTAATTTTGCTCAATCACGTCAACTTTCTGAACTATGCTACATATTGGCTTTTTAACATTTTTGCTTACATTTATGGGCATTTTCACATCATATGATACAAAATTCTTTCATATTTCTTGCACTAAACGAGTTCTGGAGATTTTACTTTTGCCAATTTTTATGATTAAGGTGTTTTTTAATATTACAGGTGAATGAAATGGCTTCGACTAGAAGATCTTGCAAAAATAAGTCTGATGTATTCTGCTACAGTTTGTAACACTTAGTAAATACAGGGTGGGGAAGCAAAATGTACAATATTTTGAGGCAGGGATTGAAAGACAGTGTATGACCAGTTAGTTTATTGAAAGTCATGAGAATTTATTTGCCACAAGAAAATGTACATAATAGAAAATGTTTTTATTCTATGTGTCCTCCTTCTTTCTCAATAACTGCCTTCACACGCTTCCTGAAACTTGCACAAGTGTTCCTCAAATATTGGGGTGACAACTTCTCCCATTCTTCTTTAATAGTATCTTCCAGACTTTCTGGTAATAGTTTTGCTCATAGTCATTCTCTTCTTTCCATTATAAACAGTCTTTATGGACACTCCAACTATTTTTGAAATCTCCTTTGGTGTGACGAGTGCATTCAGCAAATCACACACTCTTTGACGTTTGCTTTCCTGATTACTCATATGGGCAAAAGTTTCTGAAAAGGTATGGATAATAGTGTTAGGTATGATTATGACATCAATATATGTTTGGTTTCAAAACAATTGACGTAGTGCCTGCTGAGAAAAAACAACTAAATGTTTGTTGTAAATTTTGCTTCCCCACCCTGTACATCCTATTAGAAAATGATTTTTTTTTTTCTCTTAAAACCTTTTTTGGGTGAGAACTATATAAAAAATCAACTGATAAAGTCACAAAAATGTCATCAATTTTGTGAGAAGATCAAATTTTTCCAAATCAAATTAGCAAAAAAAAAAAAAAAACCTGACCTGATTGAGAAAAACAGATGTCATTTTTGGATTTAGCGGTGCAAAATGGTCCTAATTCAGTTGAAAAAACCGAGACAACTTGCAAAAAACATTTTTTTGTAACCCAGTGTTATTCAATGAGTATAATTCAAATAGACCTAAGATAATGTGTGGGGTTCCTCAGGGTTCGATTCTTGGGCCTCTCCTTTTTTTGATTTACATCAATGATCTCCCTATGGTATGTAAAAATGTCTTGCCTCCTTTATTTGCTGATGACACATGTTTGGTTAAATCACATGAAAATTTCAATGCACTGATTCGAGAAGCAAATGAAGAACTATCGTCTATTTCTAGATGGTTTCAGATGAATAAACTCTCTCTCAATACCCAGAAATCTAATTTTATCTTATTTTGTAACAAAAATAAGAAGTGTAACAAGGAAAACAACAAAATATTCATAGATAACTTTGAAATAACCCAGGTATCTTACGTTAAATTTTTGGGTGTTATTGTTGATGAAAAATTGAATTGGAAATCTCATATTAATCTTGTCTGTAAAAAAATCATGAAGTCAATTGGCATTTTGAACAGAGTTCGTTCATTGATAAATCATTCTTGTTACTTGACTTTTTATTATTGCTTAATTTATCCTTACATTACACTGGTCAACAACAAATGTATTGTTGAAGTTTTTTGAGCTGATTTAGGATAATTTTGGTGTGCTGAATCCAAAAATCACATTAATTTTGCTCAATCAGGTCAACTTTCTGAACTATGCTACATATTGGCTTTTTAACATTTTTGCTTACATTTATGGGCATTTTCACATCATATGATACAAAATTCTTTCATATTTCTTGCAATAAACGAGTTCTGAAGATTTTACTTTTGCCAATTTATGATTGTTTTTTTTTTTAATATTACAGGTGAATGAAATGGCTTCGACTAGAAGATCTTGCAAAAATAAGCCTGACGTATTCTGCTACATCTGCGGTGAATACACCATTGTACCTAACAGGAATCAAGTCACAAGTTTTATAAAGTGTGCTTACCAATCTTATTTTGGTATTAATTATTATATTTTATGAGAAGATCAAATTTTTCCCAATCAAATTAGCAAAAAAACCTGACCTGATTGAAAAAAACAGATGTCATTTTTGGATTTAGCGGTGCAAAATGGTCCTAATTCAGTTGAAAAAACCTGGACAACTTGCAAAAAACATTTTTTTTGTAACCCAGTGTTATTGATTGATGGATAACACACGACTGTAATTAAAGTTCAGAGCAGCAACACTGGAATATAAAATTACAGAAATAAACATTACTGTGAAGGAAAAAAGCAAGCGCCATGTTCCTACACCCTGTTATTTGTAGGTTTGTTTTTCCGAAGTCTAAACAGCAGGAGGAAGTCGCATCTTAGAACGCACTTAAAGCTACCGAAACCACCAACAAACCAACGCTAAGTATCCACAGACCTTATCACTCACTGAATAAAGCATAAAGCTCACGGTTTATTCACATCTACATACATTCAAAGTCATTTTAACCCTTTCATGCATAGTGGTCAGTCCAGGGGACAGTTCTTCTCCAGCTGTTCTCTGGTATAATCATGGGTTTTGTTGTTTTAGTTTCATGTTAGCCTACACAGTGGATGCTTACACTGGGTTACAAAAAAAATGTTTTTTGCAAGTTGTCTAGGTTTTTTCAACTGAATTCGGACCATTTTGCACCGCTAAATCCAAAAATGACATCTGTTTTTCCTCAATCAGGTCAGGTTTTTTGTTTTTGCTAATTTGATTTTGAAAAATTTGATCTTCTCACAAAATATAATAATTAATACCAAAATAAGATTGGTAAGCACACTTTATGAAACCTGTGACTTGATTCCTGTTAGGTACAATGGTGTATTCACCGCAGATGTAGCAGAATACGTCAGGCTTATTTTTGCAAGATCTTCTAGTCGAAGCCATTTCATTCACCTGTAATATTAAAAAAAAACATTCATCATAAACTGGCAAAAGTCAAATCTTCAGAACTGGTTTATTGCAAGAAATATGAAAGAATTTTGTATCATATGATGTGGAAATGCCCATAAATGTAAGCAAAAATGTTAAAAAGCCAATATGTAGCATAGTTCAGAAAGTTGACCTGATTGAGCAAAATTAATGGGATTTTTGGATTCAGCACACCAAAATGATCCTAAATCAGCTCAAAAAACTTCAACAATACATTTGTTGTTGACCAGTGTTATACACTGTAAGCCCGGAATTTGTGTTTACTAAAATGCTTTAATTACAATGCACTTAAATGATTTCAGTTTTATGATGTTACTATAAAATGTTCAGTATATTTTACTCATTTGTAGACATAGTTGAAAGTACGAAAAAATTGAAGTTGAATGGAATTAAATCACTAAGTTTTAGTCATGACCACACCTTTTTATATGTGCATTGCATTGTGGGTATTGGGCATGTTGTTGAAAATGTGTTCTTTTTCTGTGCAGGGGTTCAGCGGGGTTGTGGTGTTAGTGTTAATTTGGATTTAATGTGTGTATGGCAGCGTTTATTGGCCTTTTTGTGTTTGTTTTTGTATTTTTGTAGAGCTGCACCATGAGTCAGAGCCAGAGGAAGAACAATGGCTTTACTGTTCATCTAAAAATGTTATTATGCAATGTAAATTTTTATGTCTTGTCAAATTAAAAGCACTTCCTGTACTGGCAAATGACATTGAGCTAACTTCCATTCATGCTACAATATATTAAGTTGAATAATTTCATAACTAATTAGATCAAGAACAGGAATTTGAGTTTAATTAACTTAAAAAAATGTTGTTTAATCAATGATAAATTAATCTGGCTGCAATTGAGAAAATTAGTCAGTGTAACCTAAAATGCTGAGTTGAATGGTTGGATAGTAGGGTTGATTTTACAACAGATTTAAAGTACAAATAACTTGTCTTTTAGTGTTTTCTACTTAATAGTTTAAGTTAAATACTTTTAGCATTAAAGTTGAACCTACTTAAACCAAATGATTAGTCGATCGTTACTCAAATCATTTGCGTGCAATCACTTGCCTCAAATTTTTGGAGTAAACTCTACTTATCCGGGCTTACAGTGTATATTTTTGCTGAAATGTCACTTTTACTTCAGTTTTTTGTATTTATGTTATAACCTTTGAATTTACTCTGAGTTTTCATGAACATCTAAATTCAATATAGGAAATTAAATACAAGAATTATATGATTTTCTGTAAAAAAAAAAAAAAAAAAAAAAAGTAACATTTAGAGGATAATATTATAATAAATGGTGATAAATCACTTAAGAAACATTAAAAAAAAATAGAAAATTTATTTGGGAAGTGCAACTAAAGTATCACTGGGTCTTTATGGGTTAAATCAAATAAAACGCATTTGAAAGCAACATTTTACCATTAAAATATAAAAATACTTTAAAACCATAAGGATTTTGTTTTCAGACAGAAACCATCTCAAAATGGTTTTCCGTTAATTTTGGTTGCACTCTCATAAATTCTAAGGAGTACAGACTTTAGTGCCTTACAGTGCATTTTTTTTTTTTTTTTTTTAACTAAATAGTGATTTATGCGTGTTGTGTGCGCTCTTTTAACTCCATATTCTTCTCAAATACTATTACTTTGATTTGTTTGAGGAAACAAAACAGCAAATTCACCTCCTTAGGGTTTGTGTACATGCATCATCACAAACGGCAGAAACTGAATGAACCCACAGATGAAAAAAAAAAAAAAAAAGAATCAAACACACACAACAAACACCAAATGTTGTGGATCGCATGCAATGTTAGATGTCTGTTTTCAAAGAATTAAAATAAAAAATGCTTGAACCACAGTTACACAGAACGTCTGGTAATTTGCAATATAATGCACCTCATTATGGTTTACCACTTATGCTGAGGAAACATAGTTAGCTTTGTGTTTATTAGCAAAACAGATGCTTCAGGTTTTTACATCGAGTGAATCCAATCCAGCACTTTAGCATCAAGATGGAAATGCAGCTCCTTCTATCTGCAATATAAGCTTCTCCACAGCCATTAAAAACCGACTTATCTGCACAAAAGATCACTTTGTTTATTTCTGCCTGCGAGTATGAACCCATTTTTTCCCTCCGTCATATTGGAAGAGGCTAAATCTTAATGGAGACCCTGACGATGTCACCAGCAGCTTCAGGAAATCCACTGTTATCTGATTATTTCACTGAGGATATTGACGATCTGAGCTGTTTGTGCTCCAGTAGAAGCAGGTACGATGGGTTTCAGAAGATGCAAAGGATTAGTGCCTTACATTTATTTTATTTGTATTAACCCTTTGTCGGGAAAGTGACTATTTTGGGTAATTTCCGCATGTGTTTTCTTGTATTTTTTATGTTTACACCTTGAATTTTTTATTTATTTATTTATTTTTTGCCATTTCCTTGTAAGGAACCATCCTTACTAGTAAATGGCAAAAAAAAGAAAACAAAAAACAAAAAATGTGTTTCTTGTATTTTTTATATTTACACCTTGAATTTTCTCTTTTTTTTTGCCATTTACTTGTAAGGATGGTTCCTTACAAGTAAATGGCAAAAAAAAAAAAGAAAAAGAAAAAAAAAAAACAAAAGAAAGAAAAAAATCAAGGCGTAAACATAAAAAATACAAGAAAACAAATTTTTTCTTATTTTTTTCCTTTTTTTTGCCATTTACTTGGAAGGAACCATCCTTACTAGTAAATGGCAAAAAAAAAAGAAAACAAAAAACAAAAAATGTGTTTCTTGTATTTTTTTATATTTACACCTTTAATTTTCTCTTTTTTTTTGCCATTTACTTGAAAGGATGGTTCCTTACAAGTAAATGGCAAAAAAAAAAAAAAAGGAAAAAAAAAAGAAAAGAAAGAAAAAAATCAAGGCGTAAACATAAAAAATACAAGAAAACAAATTTTTTCTTATTTTTATCCTTTTTTTTTTGCCATTTACTTGTAAGGAACCAGCCTTACAAGTAAATGGCAAAAAAAGAGAAAAAAAGGGAAAAAAATGTGTTGTCTTATATTTTTTATATTTACACCTTGAATTTTTTCTTTTTTTTTTTTTCTTCCATTTACTTGTAAGTATGGTTCCTTACAAGTAAATGGCAAAAAAAAAAGAAAAAAAAAAGAAGAAAAAAATCAAGGTGTAAACATAAAAAATACAAGAAAACACATTTTATCTTTTTTTGCCATTTACTTGGAAGGAACCATCCTTCCAAGTAAATGGCAAAGAAAAGAGAAAAAAAAGGGGGGAAATTTGTGTTTACTTGTATTTTTTATGTTTACGCCTTGAATTTTTTCTTTTTCTTTTTTTTCTTTTTTGCCATTTACTTGTAAGGATGGTTCCTTACAAGTAAATGGCAAAAAAAAGAAAAAAAAAAAAAAAAATCAAGGCATAAACATAAAAAATACAAGAAAACACATTTTTTCCTTTTTTTTTTTTTTCTGTTTTTTGCCATTTACTTGTAAGGAACCATCCTTACAAGTAAATGGCAAAGAAAAGAGAAAAAAAGGGGGGAAATTTGTGTTTTCTTGTATTTTTTATGTTTACGCCTTGAATTTTTTCTTTCTTTTTTTTTTTTGCCATTTACTTGTAAGGATGGTTCCTTACAAGTAAATGGCAAAAAAAAAAAAAAAAAAGAAAAAAAAAAAAGAAAAGAAAGAAAAAAATCAAGGCGTAAACATAAAAAATACAAGAAAACAAATTTTTTCTTATTTTTTTCCTTTTTTTGCCATTTACTTGGAAGGAACCATCCTTACTAGTAAATGGCAAAAAAAAAGAAAACAAAAAACAAAAAATGTGTTTCTTGTATTTTTTTATATTTACACCTTTAATTTTCTCTTTTTTTTTGCCATTTACTTGTAAGGATGGTTCCTTACAAGTAAATGGCAAAAAAAAAAAAAAAAAAGGAAAAAAAAGGAAAGAAAGAAAAAAATCAAGGCGTAAACATAAAAAATACAAGAAAACAAATTTTTTCTTATTTTTATCCTTTTTTTTTGCCATTTACTTGTAAGGAACCAGCCTTACAAGTAAATGGCAAAAAAAGAGAAAAAAAGGGAAAAAAAATGTGTTGTCTTATATTTTTTATATTTACACCTTGAATTTTTTCTTTTTTTTTTTCTTCCATTTACTTGTAAGTATGGTTCCTTACAAGTAAATGGCAAAAAAAAAAGAAAAAAAAAGAAGAAAAAAATCAAGGTGTAAACATAAAAAATACAAGAAAACACATTTTATCTTTTTTTTGCCATTTACTTGGAAGGAACCATCCTTCCAAGTAAATGGCAAAGAAAAGAGAAAAAAAAGGGGGGAAATTTGTGTTTACTTGTATTTTTTTATGTTTACGCCTTGAATTTTTTCTTTTTCTTTTTTTTCTTTTTTGCCATTTACTTGTAAGGATGGTTCCTTACAAGTAAATGGCAAAAAAAAAAAAAAAAAAAAAAAAAAATCAAGGCATAAACATAAAAAATACAAGAAAACACATTTTTTCCTTTTTTTTTTTCTGTTTTTTGCCATTTACTTGTAAGGAACCATCCTTACAAGTAAATGGCAAAGAAAAGAGAAAAAAAGGGGGGAAATTTGTGTTTTCTTGTATTTTTTATGTTTACGCCTTGAATTTTTTCTTTTTTTTTTTTTTTTTGCCATTTACTTGTAAGGATGGTTCCTTACAAGTAAATGGCAAAAAAAAAAAAGAAAAAGAAAAAAAAAAAAGAAAAGAAAGAAAAAAATCAAGGCGTAAACATAAAAAATACAAGAAAACAAATTTTTTCTTATTTTTTTCCTTTTTTTGCCATTTACTTGGAAGGAACCATCCTTACTAGTAAATGGCAAAAAAAAAAGAAACAAAAAACAAAAAATGTGTTTCTTGTATTTTTTTATATTTACACCTTTAATTTTCTCTTTTTTTTTGCCATTTACTTGTAAGGATGGTTCCTTACAAGTAAATGGCAAAAAAAAAAAAAAAAGGAAAAAAAAAGAAAAGAAACAAAAAAATCAAGGCGTAAACATAAAAAATACAAGAAAACAAATTTTTTCTTATTTTTATCCTTTTTTTTTTGCCATTTACTTGTAAGGAACCAGCCTTACAAGTAAATGGCAAAAAAAGAGAAAAAAAGGGAAAAAAATGTGTTGTCTTATATTTTTTATATTTACACCTTGAATTTTTTCTTTTTTTTTTTTCTTCCATTTACTTGTAAGTATGGTTCCTTACAAGTAAATGGCAAAAAAAAAAGAAAAAAAAAGAAGAAAAAAATCAAGGTGTAAACATAAAAAATACAAGAAAACACATTTTATCTTTTTTTGCCATTTACTTGGAAGGAACCATCCTTCCAAGTAAATGGCAAAGAAAAGAGAAAAAAAAGGGGGGAAATTTGTGTTTACTTGTATTTTTTATGTTTACGCCTTGAATTTTTTCTTTTTCTTTTTTTTCTTTTTTGCCATTTACTTGTAAGGATGGTTCCTTACAAGTAAATGGCAAAAAAAAGAAAAAAAAAAAAAAAATCAAGGCATAAACATAAAAAATACAAGAAAACACATTTTTTCCCTTTTTTTTTTTTCTGTTTTTTGCCATTTACTTGTAAGGAACCATCCTTACAAGTAAATGGCAAAGAAAAGAGAAAAAAAGGGGGGAAATTTGTGTTTTCTTGTATTTTTTATGTTTACGCCTTGAATTTTTTCTTTTTTTTTTTTTTTTTGCCATTTACTTGTAAGGATGGTTCCTTACAAGTAAATGGCAAAAAAGAGAAAAATTAAAAAAAAAAAAAAATCAAGGCATAAACATAAAAAATACAAGAAAACACATTTTTTCCTTTTTTTTTTTTTTTTCTCCTTTTTTTTGCCATTTACTTGTAAGGAACCATCCTTACAAGTAAATGGCAAAAAATAGAAAAGAGAAAAAATGTGTTTTCTTGTATTTTTTATGTTTACGCCTTGAAGTTTTTCTCTTATTTTTGCCATTTACTTGTAAGGAACCATCCTTACAAGTAAATAGCAAAAAAACAAGAAAAAAAAAAAAGAAAAAAATTCAAGGCGTAAACATAAAAAAATACAGGAAAGTACATGTTCTTTCTTTTTCTTGCCATTTACTTCTAAGGAACCAAATATGGTAACTTCATTGATTGTGATTTTCTGCATGATAAGAAATTCAGAAAATGTTCACAAAAGTAATAGTTTTGTTATGTCCTCCGATAATTTATTTATTTTGTTTACATTTACCTTTTTTTTAAATACTTTTTAAATTTTTTGCCACTTACGGGTAAGGAACCAAATATGGTAACTTCACTGACCTTGTTTTTCTACATGACAGTAAAAATTTTTGAAAATTTTCACAAACGTAATAAAGTCTTGATATGTCCTCCGATAATTTATTTATTTTGTTCACATATACCTTTGTTAAATACTTTTTCTTTATTTCTTGCCACTTACAGGTAAGGAACCAAATATGGTAACCTCAATGACTTTGATTTTCGACATGACAGTAAAAATTTTTGAAAATTTTCACAAACGTAATAAAGTCTTGATATGTCCTCCGATAATTTATTTATTTTGTTCACATATACTTTTTCTAAATACAATTTTTATTTGTATTTTTTGCCACTTACGGGTAAAGAACTAAATATAGTAACTTCATTGATTGTGATTTTCTGCATGATAATAAGTAATTCAGAAAATGTTCACAAAAGTAATAAAGTCTTATGTCCTCGGATAATTTATTTATTTTGTTTACAAATACCTTTTTTAAATACTTTTTAATTTTTTTGCCACTTACGGGTAAGGAACCAAATATGGTAACTTCATTGATTGCGATTTTCTGCAAATAATAATAAGAAATTCAGAAAATTGTCACTAAAGTAATAATGTCTTGTTATGTCCTCCAATAACACACTAAAGTTGAAATTTTGAATTTCAGAGTATTTCTATGAGCGCCCTATAAAGGGTTCATCCTTTATCAGCCAAGTGACTATTTTTGGTCATTTCCACATACATTATAAGACAGTGACAGCAGCAGTTACAGTGACTACTTCTTTTGACCTTACATGTGTATTTCTTGTTAACATATAGGTTTTTTTTTTTAATCCAATTTTTATTTATTTTTTGCCACTTACAGGTAAGGAACCAAATATGGTAACTTCATTGACTCTGATTTTCTACATGATAATAAAAATTCTGAAAATTTTCACAAAAGTAATAAAATCTTTTTATGTCCTCCAATAAAATTAGGTTGAAATTTTGAATTTGAGAATATTTCTATGACAGAACTATAAATTAACCAAACAGGAAACAGAAAATTGTAATATTTTATGTTTTTATTGAACACAGCTACAGAAAATCTATAGTAATACTGGAAATTTAGGTGAACCCTTGGATTTAATAACTGGTTGAAGGGTCTTTGGCAGCGTAAACCACAAACATAATCTCTTTTTAGGTCCTCCAATAACACATCAAGGTTGAAATTTTGAGTTCGAGACTATTTCTATGAGTGAACTAGAAAGGGTGAATTTATTTCCTTTAACACAACTAAGAGTGTTCAGGTACGATGTTGCAGATTTTTTTGAATGAATTTGCCCTTTACGTGAATAAAAAGCTGTAATATTTTCCGCAGTCGCTTCACTCAACAGAGGACTTGGTGTTTTGTTGTGGTTTTTCTCTTTTCCTAAACAGCTCCCGTTAACCTTCCAGGTTCTGTTTTAGCTTTTAAAGTAGGAGTGTCGGTAGGTTGTTATATTTTTAACCCGGCACAAGCAGTCACACGGAAGGTGCAGAAACACTCAAATACCTTCCAAAAAATAGTCATGAATGCAAGCGTACATGCTGGGATGCAGATTATACATTTAATGTTGCAAGTCAATTAATCCTACTTTAACTCAGCGGGTAAGCAAATAGCTCCAAGTGTTTATGTGAATTACCCATGATTCACACTTTGACTACTGGTTGTTACATATTGGGTGTAAATGTCGTTAATAAGAGAAATCATTTCCCTAGTCTGAGCTCCACATTTTATTTACAGTCATATTTCTCTGTCTGTTTATACGGAAATATTTCAAATATGACGAGCTTATCTTTAGTGTGACCTTTACCAGATGTGATGAAAATGAAATAAACATTCCATGAAAACTTCTGCTCTTATCTTTTAATTCATGTTTCCTCTCTATCTTTATATTCTTCCTTTTTTCTGAGTCTATTTCTTCGCCAGTTGACAGACGCACAGATTTCACCTACGGAAAGGAATATAAACTGTGGGCTTATCAGTCAAATAGGATGTAAGTCA